>NW_026089622.1:15545906-15624089 GCF_024586455.1 Bactrocera neohumeralis | reverse complement strand
TATGCTGGCTAGATGCACTGGCATGCTGCTCAAAAATGTTTTTAATATCATTGCCTCATTTATTGCCGGAGAAAACTCTTTTGGTTTTCCCGGGTCTTGATAGTAGGGGAAGGTGGGGCCACGTTTTGATTTCGGTTAAAAAGTCACATAAAAGTTATTTTTTGTGAAAATTCCAAAACACGGATTTGTAGTGCGAGTCGTAACCTTCCTTTTGATAACATTGGCTTGATAAAATTCCACAAAAATTTAAAAGTTACAGCCATTGGCGCAAAAAACCTGATTTTGCGATTTTGAAAAAAGGTGGGGAATGTCGGGAATCGATTAAAACATGATTGTTACCGATGAAAAACGTTTATTTATCAATGGAAATGAAAGAGAGATTCATAAATAATAAGAAAAATAGGAATTGGCGAAAAAAATTATTCCGACTCGCAGTGGATGCAGGTGTAAGTGTTCGGGTTCGGTCCGGCACATTTCAAGTGAACCCCTCGATCACAAACGATGCAATGGGCCGTGTTTTAATGATTCTCGTGCTTCGGCATCTTTTTCTTGCAAATCGTGCAAAAATCGAAGTCCTCTTCGATGTCGGTTTCGGTCGGAGACGGGCTTCTCTTTCGTGGCGTCTTCGATTTGCCACGGCCTTTTTGCATCTTGGCTGCTGGTTCATCGGCTGCCTTCGTCAATTTTTGCCGCTTTTTTCGGCCTTGTCACGCAGATCTGCGACAACCTCAGGCGATGTCAAAATCGTTGACTCCATTGTCTTGCGGCCACGTTTTGATTTCGGCGCAGGTGTGCCCAATTTCAACGGGCCAACCGATTTCAATGCATCACGGAGCTGCGGAGCCGAAACAAGAGACAACGACGATGATGCAGCACCACTTGTTGAAGCTGGGGCACTTGTCGATGCCTCCGACGTTGACACCTCCTCATTCGCAGCAGTCACAGTGGCATCACCAGAGGCAAGAACTCGACGTTGATTGTCGGCGTCTTTCTCTTCGTCACCGAACAAATTTTAGCCGCTCAGTTCCGAAGCGACAAAGTCAACTTCAGTGAAAATTTGCGGGTTGAACGGGTAGATGCCAGTTGTTCGGAAGCCGGATTTGATGGTTTTCAGCGTTAACATAACATCGAGGCACTGATCGACAAGGAGCGGCACATGATGCAGATCGAAAGTGACACCAATGTTGGACTTTTTCCATGCATCATGCTTCACGGTCATCATGCCTTTAAATGGTGCAAATACCGCAACATCTATCCGTGGTTGTCCAGCAGCAACATGGTTGGCGAATCGGCATTAGCACCGGAGTGCTTGATGAAATGACGCATGAATTGAGGGAATACGTCAGAGTTCATGTAACCAGAACCGTTCGCAACACCAACAGCGCCATGACTCGCATGAGTCATAAAAATCTCTTTCATGTTGACTCGGGGAAAGAGGAAGAATGGCAGTATAGACTGGCCACTAGCGCTGACGGCCAAAGCCAAAGACACATTGGTGCCTTTTTCGGCAGATGTTGATGAGCCGACCTGCTTTTGTCCTTTGCGCGCGATGGTTTTGACAGGTCTGGTTGGCACGGTCGGGCACCCGGTTTCATCCATGTTCTATATTCGGTGAGGTTCAAACGGCGTCTCACCGAGAACGGATGAAAGGTTGGCGAAGAATGCATCGACATTCTCTTTGTTGAATCGCTTCGCACGGCTCTGGCTTACTTTCTCTGGTGTTCGCAGTGACAAATTTTTGTGGCGTTTCATGAACGCCAACTGCCAATCCTTACTCGCCTGTTGATTGTCGTTCCATGGATCCGGATACGACGCGCCAACTTTCCGAGCAAATTCATACGCGAGCTTACGAAGCTCCATCAAACTAATTTGATGATGTCGCTGGCCTGGAGAATGTAGCTTATCAGCGCCTTCTCTTGTTCGATGTTGAAGATCTGAAATAAAAAAAAAAATTATTTATTATTCGATGAAAGAAAAAGAAAGAAACCAGCAGAACTCACTGTTTTTGTGCCCATCGTCGTGCTTTCAGCCAGCAAATTCTTCATTACATCGGCATTGGCAGTAGTAACGTCGATGCTCGCACCATCAAATGCTGCAATATAACGCATCAGGTTGGTCCTCGGAATTTTGTGTGCCGTCGCAGATTGTCGAACGCTGTTGTGATGTATTTTCACCGACTTGATCGCCTCCAAAATGTTGTCGAAATCAACAATTTTCTCTTGTTTGGGATAGTACCGCGGCATAATGACTAAAAAAATTTTTCGGAGCACGAAACTATCAGGAAATGTTGAAAAACTATTGTGTTGTTGAAATTCTGCACGAAAAAACACTTATACACGTCAAATATATGAAGCTAGCACGTTAAATGTAAAAAACTATGTGGCCCGACATTCCCCGTAATAAGTGAGATTCCCCAAACGCTAATATTTGCAAAATGGCGGTGGATAATGAACACAATGTTAATTCGTGCAAAATTTCTTTTGTGTGTCGAAGGCTAAAGGCTCAACTAATATTATAAACATATTTACCTGGATGAATTTATTGGAAAATGTGAAAAAAATCAACTGTACATAGAGTTGAAAAAAAACTTTCGGAGTGTCGAATTTCTTTTTGTTGTCGCAGAGAGGTTATAACACGTGTTCACAGCTCGAGTGCTATATAGAAACTGAGCTTAGTATGAGACGAGCCGATGACAGTTGGTTGCAGCTGTCAACCTATACTAGGGCAAAAAATATCGCGCTGGCCCGGGATTCCCCACCTTGTCTAATATATTGTTTAACTTATCTAATATATTTTTAAGATACTAATAAAATGATTGGCTTACATTATAATTTCTTACGTTCAGCGACTTGTGGTACAGTTGATGATACGATTCCCGAACTCCAAAATTCCTCAGGAGTTCTTTTTTTACTTCTGTCCAGCTTGGATTGTCGACGGCTCTAATTGTGTTAGCTGCTTCTACTTGAATTTTTTTTGGACGTGCGGCTTATAGAAATACTCCTCCATATTGGTACCGGCAAACCAGTCGATGAAAATTTCGACTTCATTAATGATGATGTGACGTCGTATGTGTTATCTCCTGGGAACTCTTGGATTCTCGCTGCTTCTTTTAGTGCTTCCGATAGTGGTAATTGAAAAGTTGAATTATTAGGTGGCAAGTGACGTGTTGCAACAGATGGAGTTTGATTTGCTGCAGCTGATATTGATGCTTCTATTGGCACTGCTGATGAGGGTGCTTGCTCTATTTTATGTGTTTCGATTTTAATGTTTTTTTTGTTTTATAGTTTAAAGATGTTTTGTAACGAATACGTCAGAATTCTTCTATACACTTTTACTGCTTGGTTGAATTTTAATAGTATAGTATATATTTTCAATTCTCAATTTTTAGCGTAAGTTTTTTTTTCTTCACAGTTATGCAATTTAATTAATTACTTTTAATTTTTAGTTCTTTTTTTTTACTTCACCACCATGTCCACCGAAAGTAGTGCTGAATGTTCATCAATAATGATTCAATAAAATTTGGGTTGAATATCCTTGTGGATATCGATAGTAGGTACTTTTTATTTTTCTTCAGAAAAAATAACTTTTCGACTGCGCCAGTTAAGTGTGTAGATTAAATAAAAACACAAATTTAATTATTTAATTTCACTCTTCTTTATTGGTTCTTCTGAACTAAACTGAAAATGTCAATGTCACTGCTATTTATAATAAAAATTGTTCAGCTGTTAAGCTGTTATACGATAACATATTGTGTATTTGTTTGTGTACAAATTCTGCATATGCAGAATTTACTGGTCAATGCTCGAAAAGTAATATAAACAATAATAAAGTGAACGACCCTTATGCAAGCAAATTGCTTAAGTGTCGTTCTGTAAATAAATTGTGTAAAGGCCTAACTATAATGTGCATAAGCTGCCGTATGTACTGTCAAAAAATGAACGAAAAGCCTGTCAAATGCATAACGAACGCAGAGCAAACATTTGAATGACTATAATGTGCTTACATGCAGAAGAAGAAAGTGTCAATAAGCAATTTGTGTTTTGGTTTTGTTTCGTTTGAATTTTGCAAAAATGAACAGAAAGTTAAAATATTTAAAAACAATAAAAATCCTTACGTCTGTTTTAGACGGAATACGCATATTGACAGAAATTAGTGAAATTACAAAAAAAAGAGTTCGGTCGTGTTCAGTGAGGGAAATAAACAGAAAGAGGAAGAAGGATGGTTTCTTTGTACGATTCCTGGAAATGAAGAGGATTGACCACGATGATTTTTTTATATACACTCGAATGACGCCACAAGTATATGGGCTTTTGCTTACTCTTGTTGAGCCCTTTTTAAAAAAGAATTCGTTGAGGGAGTCTGTGCAACCGGAATGCCGATTAGCTTTGACATTACAGTAAGTTTGTTCATTTTAATATATTTTTCTTATGTCTTATTCTTTTTTCTTTTTCTTAAAGATATTTGTCACAAGGAACTTCGTTTCAATCATTGGCATGGTCATTTCAACTGAAGTCCTTTGGACGAAGTTAGGCGCTGTTTATGTATCTGAGCTTAATGAAGAAGATTTCAAGCAAATTTCTCAAGACTTCTTTCGATGCCCACCTAAAAGCGGTAGTCAATTTTTCTGCTACAAAAAATTTGTTTCTATTGTGTTGTTAGCAGTGTGTGATGCCCGATATTGGTTTACCTATATAGATATTGGTGCATATGGAAGTCAGAGTGATGGTGGTGAGGACTTTTATATTTGTGCATTTGTTTTTTTTTTTAATATTATTGTTTCTCTTTACATGTAAAGGTATTTTTCAAGTGAGTCGATTGGGAAAGAGGTTGCTAGATCACATACTTCCCATCTCTCCAGCGAAAAACTTACCAAATACGCAACTACAAACTCCACACTTCTTCGTTGGTGATGCTGCCTTTCCTTTAGGGATAAATTTAATGCGCCCATACCCTGGGGGAATGCTACCAAATGAAAAAGAGATTATTAATAAAAGATTATCAAGAGCTCGTCGCACAATTGAAAACTCTTTTGGAATACTAGTAGCGCGTTAGCGAGTTTTACTAACAACATTGCATTTATTTCCGGAAAATGCAGAAAAAATTGTTTTAGCGTGCGTTGCCTTACATAATTTTATTATGTTTAATAACGTGAATGCATCTTCGTATATTGCAAGCAACTATGCTGATTGGGAGGACTCTAATGGTGATTTTCATGACGGATTATGGTGTAGAGAAGTTGAAAGTAATATCTCATCGATTATGCAATCTTCCAATTTGCATCATTACGATGGAAGAAGTTCTTTGGAAATTAGAAATAACTTATGCAGTTTTTTTAACACTTTTTAAAACATATTCTAAAATCACATATCTAACATCATTTCGAACTTGTTTATTTCTTTTTTAATAAAACTAAATGGAGTTTAATTAAATTCATTCAATTGTTTTTATTAAAAATTAAAAGAAAAATAATTCAGGAACAATTACTCAAAAGAGTTCAGGTACATGCATTTTATGCATCTTTTTATAATAAATATTTTTGTTATGATAAATATAAAGTATACTAAAAAAATCAGTGCTCCAAGCGTTTTAAAAAATAAGGAAATTAGGGTTTATTAGGGTATTTTCGCGACGTAAGCGATATAATTCCGATATCATTTTCTCTTGGAAACTGTCTTTGACCAACACTGGCAGGTCTTGCATCAGACACAAAACCGTCGTCATAAAGGCCTCATCAGTTTCACATATTTCAGCCGGCGCCGCCTACGTTCTCCATTGTTGCGCCAAGTTTCTGGTAGAGACTTTTTTGTTTCTTCGGAGGTGGCATGAAATTTCATTTAAACTATCACTAGTAGATGAATCCAAGACAGAGTCTGCATTTGCTTCTGCATTATCACGAGTGCTGTACAATGAAAAAGTTATATTTAAAAACATTAAAATTTATACAAAGTACCTACCGACGCGGTGTGACGGAGTCTTTCAGAAACATCATGGGTTTTAAAAAACGCCATTCCTCTAAGTAGCTCATTCCGCTACCTGATGGAGCTTCTAACCTTTTTATCTCTTTGCAGAAGCGCTCCCGGAGTAGCTTCCATCTATGTTTGCATTCTAGATCTTTTTATTGAAACAAACATAAAAAATATATAATACAAAAATATATATTTCTATAACAGTGTTAATACATACCACTTTTACCGCATAGTTCTGCGATTGCTTTCCACGCTTTGTCTTTATTTGTACGATTGAAATAAAATGCATCTCTTTTGTCGTACAAACATTTCTTTTTTTCCACACTATCTATTAAATTTTGGATAAGGCATTCGTCGTCCTCCATATTCAAATATACAATGATTTTATCGGTTGACAAAACACTCTTCTTCCTTTTCGTTTTCAAATTCAAAATGATATAGCAGTTGACAAAAAGCGAAAACAGCTGATTCCGTACGGAAAATGCGATCAGTTTCGCAATTTGCTTAAGCAAATGACATTTGGAAAAACTTAACGAAACTTGATGTAAAGTACATTATAGTTGCAACATACAATTTGTGTGTATTCGGACAGTTGCGTACGCTGGCTTAAGCTAGCTTATACACAGTATAGTTAGGCCTTAAGTGACGCTACAAAGTAATAAGCGACAATAATAAAAACTGCTGTTTATGCTTAATCGGCATATTTCATTTTTGATTGATTGTGTGTATTTTCAAGCCTTGGGTTTTTAATTGTGAAGGCTAAGTCTTAGGTGTGGTTTTGGTGTTTTTGGAGTTGGAGCTGCCGTCGTTGTTGCTGACGTAACTCGCGTGATGTGGAATGTAATGACGATGTGGTGTGTAATGAAGATGTGGTGTGCCGTGTATGTAATGTGTGTGGTGTGGTAGTATTATATTGTGAGGGGGGTCTGAGACTCATTTAGCCATCCCGGATCACCTAGGCGACTGATTAGCCTAGGAGTCGCTGGAGCTGTTGCAACGTTGCCACAACGCTGCTAAGATCCGTGGATCGCCTTGGTTGGGGTCTAGGCTGTCGTTGCCGAATCGATATTCCAACCTGCTGATGTACTGCTCGAGTTACGAGTTGATGTCTCGTTGCGCGGGTGCGAAGGATAGGTGGCCGATTGACGTCGCGCATCGTGGTGCGATGTGGCAGCGTGTGATGCGGAATGTTGCATAAAAATAACAATTTAACAAAATAGGAGAAAAATTCATGTCACAAATAAAGTGCTATTGCACCTATTATTAATATTTTGTTGGATATCCTTTTCGACGAATAATAGGCTTCAAACGATTTGGGGTAGAGTCCACTAGCTTTCTGGTATATTCCGGACTTATTTCATCCGATTCTTTCAAAAGAGCTTTTTTGTTCGATATACTGTGTTTTCTTATTTCAATTTTCATTTTCATTTGTGGCATAAATTTGTTCTGAACATTTTGGGGCAATGATTGGCAATTGATAAATATTGATATTTGTCCATAATCCCTTCGACAAAGTGCGGTTTACCAGCACCAGCAGCTGAACAAACAGCCCATACCATCACATGACCGACACCGTGCTTAACCGTCGGCCACAAATATATAGGATCAACGAAAAATCTTTCCCAATGTAACTGTGGGCAACTGTGTATTTTTCTTGCTAACAAAGGGTTTCTTTCGTTCAATTCTGACATATTTCCCACCCCTTCGAAGGACTCTTCTAATGGTTTCGTCGTTACCATTTATTTTAAATTCTTTCTCCCACATGTCACGCAGGTTTGGTGCACTCAGCCGAGGATCAATCTGGCTTTGTTTGACAACCCACCTCTCTTGACGGTCGCTGAACCACTTTCTTGGGCGAATTTTCGGCTTATTTATCACTCGATTTTCCTTTTCAAACCGACGATGTTTTCAACTGTTGTTCGGGCTTTTTTAACAATTTTGCCAATTTATCTTTGAGACTTTTCATTCTTATAATGTTCAATAATTAATTTTCACAACTCAATTGTAGTTTGGGGGCCCATCTTGAATTTAAGAACTAAACAATTTTATTAATAGATTAAGCACGTGTTCATTTCTGCGCAAGAACGTAAATGAAGTAAACAGTCCAAAATAATATAAAAATCCAAAAAGTGTGGACCAATTTGTATCCTATTTTATTAAAAGCTTATTTAAATAAAAAGAGTTAATGAAAGAGAAAAATGTTTTTTTGTATTTGTAATTTAAATAAAATGATGTTATGAAATTCATAAGAACTTTTGGTATACGTATTAATTTCTTAGATTTGTTTGTAGTTAAAGGAGATTTGTTGCAGGTGGATCATTTTCACTGTGAGCTACTGTGGCTTTGCTATGCGGCCAAGCCACCGTTCGGTAGGGCCCCGACAATCATCATGGATGAGGCTACAATCTTCAAGTTTTGGCGCTTGTTCAGGAGTCTTCCAACGGTACCTTTTGTGGAGATCATTTATATATTCTTCTTTCCATCGACGGCTGAAATTATGGTGAAGAATTTTAATTCTTTCCCATCGATTTAGTAGAGATAGCGTCTCCACGCCTGGCTCAGCAATGGCCAGAATGGGCGTTTCCTTTAGAAAATGTCCTGGAGTTAAGGCCGTGAAATCTGAGAGGTCCTACGAGAATACGTAGCTCAAGGTGTACTGCCTTTGTCGTGAAACATACATAGACAGCCACGTAGTCTTTCATGAGAGAGGAAGCCTTAACATGGACGCCTTTATCTGAAAAGGCCCAGCAAAATCGACACCTGGTGAAAGGCAGAGCGAAATTGCTGCGTTCAGGTGGAAGTGCTGGCATAATCTGCGTTCCCATATTCGGCTTGTGCATAGTGCAAATCTTGCCCTTGTTGTACGTTATCAAGCCGTCCATTGGCAAGAAGCAGACCTTTCGTGTCCAGAAATGGTAGTAGGTGCGTCACTATATTACATGGGAAATTAGGTGATCCCGTGACTTTTGTTTTGAGTTGGTCTACTTGTATAAATTTGAAAATGTAAGCATCTACTCTGAGGGCTCGGGGAAACCGTGAAAATCATACAAGGATGTCAGCTACTTCCAGTAATGTGTGGAAGGTGGTGATTGTGGCCAAAAATCAGGAGATTCTATTAACCATCGGCAGCCATTCCACCAGAGGGTGGAGGTGGTGGCAAGGTGCAGTGGGTTGCATCCTCCTGTACCCAGATCGGCAGGATTGTCAGCACTGTCTATGTGTCGCCAAGTGGCAGATTTCAATAGGTCAAGTATTTGACACATTCGATTAGAAATTTATGTCTTCCATGCATGTGGTTTTTTTAACCGAGCTAGTACAATTTCGGAATCGAACCACAGATATAGTTTGCATTTTGTCATGTTTAAATGCATTTGCACCATGGAAAGTAGTAGTGCGCCACATAGCTCAAGTCGTGGTAGACTTAGCATGTTTAAAGGAGCCATTATTGCTTTTGCTACTAATAAGTGGCTTGTGGTCGTGGTGTCACATTGCGTGCGCACATAGATAGTAGCGCAGTATGCCTTCTCAGAGGCGTCACAGAAGCCATGTAATTCGACTTTGTGTTCGGGGGAATAGTTTAACCATCGTGGAATTTGTATCTGAGAAATATCACTCAGATTGTTAGCGAACTGGGACCATTTTTCTAAGCGAAGAGGTCTCACTTGTTCGTCCTAGTCGGTTCCATCTAGCCATAATTCTTGTATTAAGATTTTCGCTTGTATCATAATTGGTGAAAGTCATCCTGCTGGGTTGTAAAGTTTTGCACCGAGGATAAAATTTATTTTTTCGTTATGGCGGATAATGCAAATATGGACTCAGTCTGTATGAGAACTTGTCGGATATCGCATTCCATTGAATGCCCAGAGTTTTTGTTGTACTTCTTTTTCGAATGTAAGGAAATTAGTGTCCAACAAATTTTCGATTGGTATATTTTTGAATATAATAGGTATATTTTTGAGTATAATGAGTATAATTGGTGATTTGCCGTAACATTTTTTTAATGGAAACCCTGCGGATTTGAGGGCTTTTATTACTTGTGATAAAGATTCGTATGCTATTGAAAAAGTGACTTCCAGACAGAATATCGTCTATATACGTTTGAGTTTTTTACACTTCAGTTGCCAGAGGAAATTCTGACTTTGTGTTTTCTGCCAAATCGTGGAGTGGCAAGATATGGTGCACAGTCGACGCCAAAGTTAACTGTTTTTAATTTGTAGTCGCGACGTGGACTGGTGGGGGAGCTTCGGAACATAATTTGTTGAAAATCTTTGTCGTCTTTATGTACGACTATTTGCCGATACATTGTTTCAACGTCCACATTGAATACATATTTGAATAAACGCCAATTTAATATGAGGAGCATTAAATCCGGTTGGAGTGTGGTACCCATTGAAAACAACTCTTACTTTAGTTGTTTTTTGTCTGGCTTTACTACTGCATGATGGGGCAAGTAAAAGGAGTAGTATTTGCCGTTGACGATTTTTCCCCTGGGTTTATTTCCTCCATGTGATGTAAATGAAGGTATTATTTTAACACAACATCAAATTCTGATTTGAGTTTCCCTTTTTAAATAGGTTACTTTCCATACTTGGCAATAGTGATCTAAGGCGTGTGTGTTAGGAAATTGTTGCTTAAGTGGTAGTCGTACGACGTACGGACCATTTTCTGATCTAGTCGTTGTGGCTTTGTAAAAGTCCTCACAATACTGATCTTCAGGGGTTGTGACTGATATGGGGCGGAGTTCTTCCACTTCCCAAAACTTTTTCAATTGTGAATTGAGGTACTCGTTTGAGATTTCCTCAACTTGATTTGTCATTGTTGTGACTGATTCCGTAACTAGTCCATTAAGGCTTCACCCGAAAATAGTCTTTTGGGCCAAAAGTGTGTTTGAGATTTTCTCAATACCTTCGAGTATTATCTGTGGTATGAGATCGGTGCCCAATAGAAGATCTATTGGAGCGGGGATATTGCAGTTTGGATCTGATAGCTTTAGGTGTGAAACCTTTGGTCAATGCATGCTATTTACATGATAGCTTGGAAGCATGTTCGTAAGTTGCGATAACACTATAGCTTCTGCTTGAATGTGCTTATCCGCTTGGGGAGAAACCAGAGCAGGTTTTATTTGAGTTTTGTACTACTCTTCCGCCCATTCCCGTGATTTCAAAATTGGCTTCTATTTTTGGCAACCGTAGCCTGCTATAAAGATCGTTGTGATCCTTGGTCTATTAAGGCTCTGAGTTTAAATAGTTCTCCTCGGTGCTCGATGAAGACGCCTAGAACTAGTACCCTACTTCGCTGTACCCTATCGGTAGTAGTGCCCTACTTTGATTCTTGCTGTGTAGCGTTTGAGTTTTTAATGCCTTTGAGCAGCATGATGCTTTTTGGCAATTTGGTTAATTTGTTATTGCAACTAAACCCGTGGCTCTTTTGACAAGTGCGCTGTTTGGAGATAAGCTGGAATAATTTGTTATATGTAACATTGAATGATGTCTTTTATGGCAATACACGCAATTAAATTTGCTTTCGCAATCTTTAAGCGTATGCGCATTTGAAAAACAGTAGGTACAAAGTGTTTTCGTTCATACGAAATTGTTTCGATCGCAAATATTAATTTTTTTGAATTTCTCGTAAGATTTGAGCTTGTGTCCTCCTCTACACAGTTCGCGAATGACGTTTGATTCTATTGTTCGGATGTGAACGTTTGATTATTAAAAAGGCTTCTATTTAAATTATTGTTGCTACTAGCTTGGATTCTATTGAAGCTTCGTCTCTTGTTTGTCGACCAATATTCTTTCGTTTTCGAAAAAAGTAAAATTGAAATTTTCGTCATTCTTCTTCTTCTTAATTGGCATAGACACCGCTTACGCGATTATAGCCGAGTTAACATCAGCGCGCCAGTCGTTTCTTCTTTTCGCTACGTGGCGCCAGTTGGATATTCCAAGCGAAGCCAGGTCCTTCTCCACTTGGTCCTTCCAACGGAGTGGAGGTCTTCCTCTTCGTCTGCCTCCCCCGGCGGGTACTGCGTCGAATACTTTCAGAGCTGGAGTGTTTTCATCAATCCGGACAACATGACCTAGCCAGCGTAGCCGCTGTCTTTTAATTCGCTGAACTATGTCAATGTCGTCGTATATCTCGTACAGCTCATCGTTCCATCGAATGCGATATTCGCCGTGGCCAATGCGCAAAGGACCATAAATCTTTTGCAGAATTTTTCTCTCGAAAACTCGTAACGTCAACTCATCGGTTGCTGTCATCGTCCAAGCCTCTGCACCATATAGCAGGACGGAAATTATGAGCGACTTATAGAGTTTGGCTTTTGTTCGTCGAGAGAGGACTTTACTTTTCAATTGCCTACTCAGTCCGAAGTAGCACCTGTTGGCAAGAGTTATCCTGCGTTGGATTTCTAGGCTGACATTGTTGGTGGTGTTAATACTGGTTCCTAAATAGACGAAATTATCTACAACTTCAAAGTTATGAATGTCAACAGCGACGTGAGAGCCAAGTCGCGAGTGCGACGACTGTTTGTTTGATGACAGGAGATATTTCGTTTTGCCCTCGTTCACTGCCAGACCCATTTTCTGTGCTTTCTTGTCCAGCCTGGAGAAAGCAGAACTATCGGCGCGGGTGTTGAGGCCGATGATATCAATATCCTCGGCATACGCCAGCAGCTGTACACTCTTATAGAAGATGGTACCTTCTCTGTTTAGTTCTGCAGCTCGAACTATTTTCTCCAGAAGCAGGTTGAAGAAGTCGCACGATAGGGAGTCGCCTTGTCTGAAACCTCGTTTGGTATCGAACGGCTCGGAGAGGTCCTTCCCGATCCTGACGGAGCTTTTGGTGTTGCTCAACGTCAGTTTACACAGCCGTATTAGTTTTGCGGGGATACCAAATACAGACATCGCGGCATAAATGCAGCTCCTTTTGGTGCTGTCGAAAGCAGCTTTGAAATCGACGAAGAGGTGGTTTGTGTCGATTCTCCTTTCACGGGTCTTTTCCAAGACTTGGCGCATGGTGAATATCTGGTCGGTTGTTGATTTTCAAGGTCTAAAGCCACACTGATAAGGTCCAATCAGTTTGTTGACGGTAAGCTTTAATCTTTCACACAATACGCTCGATAGAACCTTATATGCGATGTCGAGGAGGACTATCCCACTATAGTTGGCGCAGATTGTGGGGTCTCCTTTTTTACGGGTTGGGCATAGCACACTTAAATTCCAATCGTTGGGCATGCTCTCGTCCGACCATATTTTACAAAGAAGCTGATGCATGCTCCCTATTAGTTCTTCGCCGCCGTGTTTGAATAGCTCGGCCGGTAGTCCGTCGGCCCCTGCCGCTTTGTTGTTCTTGAGGCGGGCAATTGCTATTCGAACTTCTTCATGGTCGGGTAATGGAACGTCTGCTCCATCGTCATCGATTGGGGAATGGGTTCGCTTCCTCCTGGTGTTGTGCGTTCACTGCCATTCAGCAGGCTGGAGAAGTGTTCCCTCCATAATTTAAGTATGCTCTGGGCATCGGTCACTAGATCACCTTTGGGAGTTCTACAAGAGTATGCTCCGGTCTTGAAACCTTCTGTAAGCCGCCGCATTTTTCGTAGAATTTTCGAGCATTACCCCTGTCGGCCAGCTTATCAAGCATTTCGGCCTCTTTCTTCTTCCGTCTGCAAATGCGTCTCGCTTCCCTCTTCAACTCTCGGTATCTATCCCATCCCGCATGTGTAGTGGTCGGTCGTAACGTTCCGAGGTAGGCAGCCTGTTTTCTCTCCGCTGCGAGACGGCACTCCTCGTCGTACCAGCTGTTCTTTTGCATTTTCCGAAAACCAATGGTTTCGCTTGCAGCTGTACGTAAGGAGTTCGAAATGCCGTCCCACAGTTCCCTTATACCGAGTTGTTGACGAGTGCTCTCAGAGAGCAGGAGTGCAAGCCGAGTAGAAAATCGTTCGGCTGTCTGTTGTGATTGCAGCTTCTCGACGTCGAACCTTCCTTGTGTTTGTTGGTGTGCGTTTTTTGCTGCACAGAGGCGGGTGCGAATCTTGACTGCAACAAGATAGTGCTCGGAGTCGATGTTAGGACCTCGGAGCGTACGCACGTCTAGAACACTGGAGACATGCCTTCCGCCTATCACAACATGGTCGATCTGGTTGGTAGTTTTTCGATCCGGAGACAGCCAGGTATCTTGATGAATCTTCTTATGCTGGAATCTAGTACTACAGATAACCATATTTCGGGCCCCGGCGAAGTCGATCAGCCTTTACGCATTTGGGGATGTTTCCTCGTGCAGGCTGAATTTACCGACCGTAGTGCCAAATATACCTTCTTTGCCCACCCTGGCGTTAAAGTCGCCAAGCACGATTTTGACATCGTGGCGGGGCCGGCCCTCATAAGGGCGCTCCAAGAGCTCATAGAAGGCATCTTTGGTCCCATCGTCCTTCTCTTCCATCGGGGCGTGGGCGCGAATCAGCGATATGTTGAAGAACCTCGCTTTGATGCGGATTGTGGCTAGACGTTCATTCACCAGAGTGAATGATAGTACTTGGCGACGGAGCCTCTCTCCCACCACGAATCCAACACCAAGCTTGCGCTCCTTTATATGGCCACTGTAGTAAATGTCACAAGGACCTACTCGTCTCTGTCCTTGTCCCGTCCATCGCATTTCTTGGATGGCGGTGATGTCAGCCTTTAGTTTTGCGAGGACATCAACCAGCTGGGCAGCGGCACCTTCCCAATTAAGGGTCCGGACATTACAGGTGCATGCCCTCAAATCGTAGTCCTTATTTCGTTTGCCATGGTCGTCATCAAAAGGGGGTCTCTCATCCGAGGCTGTGTTTTCTTTTTCATTGGGGGTGTTTTTTACGTGGCGGGTGCCAAACCCAGCGCACAACCCTATGCAGGGGATGTTTCGCCTTCTCACATTAGCTCGCCTTCGAACGGATGTTCTTAAGCTACCCAGAGGATAATTGGTCAAAGACCGGAAGTAGTGAGCTGCTTGAGCCATGTGTAAAAGAATCGTTTCTGGCCACTCCCAAGTGAATGGCGATCAGAGAACTTTCCTTACTTGCGTGAACTTCTACACATGACTCCATCCTCCGTGTTTTATCTGACCATCACAAGCTAATAGCTAAATCATGGACAAATAAAACGCGAGCTTATTTAATATTTTCGCTTAAAAACGATGTATATCGAGAACAGTCAGCTGGCCACTCCCAAGTGAATGGCGATCAGAGAACTTTCCTCACTTGCGTGAACTTCTACACATGACTCCATCCTCCGTGTTTTATCTGACCATCACAAGCTAATAGCTAAATCATGGACAAATAAAACGCGCTTAGCTTATTTAATATTTTCGCTTAAAAACGATGTGTATCGGGAACAGTCAGCTGATATTAAATTTGTTTCAAAATGTCTGATGTGGAGAAAAGGTTAGTTTGAATTCTTCAATTTGTAAATGGAATATTAAAGTACTAAACATATATGTATTTATTTTGTTGATTTGACGATATGAATCCAAATATATATATATATAACAAATGTTCATATTTGTATTAATTTTAACTTAAACAAAACACAAATTACAAAATTTTGTAATTTTGATTTGTTCCCATTTTCATCTGCCAAAATGAACTTTATCGTTATTGCCACTACTTTTTATTGGAAAAATCATTGCTATTATGAATGAAAAATAGCGATGAACTGGTAAGAATGATAGAAACAAGATTGCCCAATGACGAGTTCAGATTTTGTGCGTTCTGCGCATCTCAGTCACGGTTGACCAACGTACAATCAGCTGATTTTCAGTTGCTTGTTTTTCTTTGCAATAGTTGTATTATTTAATTTTGTCTCTTTACTATGTTTGTTTCCACTATATACATTTATGCAAATAAAAATCTCTTTCTCTATCATTTTTCATTGAATATTTTGTGACCAACTATCAATTTA
The DNA here is from genome assembly GCF_024586455.1 of Bactrocera neohumeralis. Classification (NCBI taxonomy): domain Eukaryota; kingdom Metazoa; phylum Arthropoda; class Insecta; order Diptera; family Tephritidae; genus Bactrocera; species Bactrocera neohumeralis. The sequence continues at coordinate 15,608,191 of NW_026089622.1, read as the reverse complement.
TTGTCATATTTAATTTTGTTTTTTCTGTACATATTTTTAATTAAGTTTTTATTTAATTTTTATTTTTATTTAAGGAACGAATCCTAAAATACATTTTAGCTCTGAAAAACAATTATTTTACTTTGGTGCTACAATTTACAAAATTACTTAAATCTAAGTGCTTCTGGACGTAATTTTTACATATATGCAAATCAGTACCATTTAAGTCGTCAAATACTGCTTGCAAGGCTCTCATATGCTCCATCAACATATCTGTTGGTTTTGAGAGTCCTCCTTCAGATATGTGATCCACCCAAGTATAAGACGAATAATTTTCTGAATTGACACAAATTTCGGAGTTGTCTTTACCAAGTTTGTGGCAGATGTACCCTGCCAAATTTTCAAGCCCGTCGTTGGTGAGCATCTTCAAGTCATAATTTTTTTCAATTGAGTCAGCGGAATTTAGATCGACCGACACGTGGAAAAATATTACTTGCAAAAATATAATAAACATACATGCATATAAATAAATGGAATAAATTGTTAGTTAAGATTATTATTACAATTAGGATAAGAAACAGTGGTTAGTATGCAAAAACTTAGTTTGTATGTAAGTACATATTTTGCATTTGTTAACATCAATACATTTTTATATAAGAATTTTTTCTATAGTTTTAGGTTTATAATACTATGTAAGTTTAATATTTTGATAATTATCGGTTAGAGATAAGTAATACCCTTCCAAATCTGCGGTGTTGTCGACTTCAACATTTCCTTCATCTGTAATCGGTTCTTCGTTGTGACCAAGTATATAGGAACGCAGCCTATTCTTGAACTCCTTCCTGTCAGGGTGCTCGTGAAGGCCGCCTTTTAACGTGATTACGCCAAACAAATTTTCTAAAACGTTCCGGTTTAAACGAGACTCCATCCTTTTCTGCCGTTCATTAGCCTCTGCAGGAGTTAATCTGGTTAACGTGAGAAAAGCGCTAGGTAGCAACTTGGTTAGACTCCTCGAACTTAAACCTGCAAGAGTGTTTGGTTATAAAAGTAAAATTATTGTAATCAAAATGCTATAATTACCCATTTCAAACTGCAAATTTCTTTCGAAGGCTTCTGGCGCGAAGTGCACAAAAATGAATCCACTGTTTTGGTACTGTTTTATCCGAAGGGAAATAGAAAAATCTTCATTTCGTAGCACCATTTTTAAAATTGTTATTATTGCATCCAAACACTGCGCAACTCATTTTAAAAAATATGAAATTTCACAAATAATACTACACGCGAAAATACAATTCGAATTCACATTCAAAGGCGCGGGTGAATAATAAGTCAACCGTGACGTCAGCAAGAACAGCTGACTGAAAACCAACATACGCATTGCGTAGTCTCTTTCTCTATCATTTTTGGTTTTACATTCAGGCAATACATTATACCGTATTTACATTTCTGTTAGGTTATAACTTACGCTTAATATTATGCTATGGTACTATTATTGCTACAATAATTACATTAATTTACCAAATTTTTAATATCTACACATTTTGTATGTAAGCTAATTTAACAATAATTGGAAATTAATTAATTTAGAGCTATTTGTAATGAGTAGGGTGGGTCGATTCCGGACTTTTTTCGATTCGGGATTTCTAATAGTGCGGGAAAGTTGCCTTAGTACTTCCTGATTCCATTGCAACTTTTTGTTTTGAGATCGGATTGCATCTTCAACCCCAACTCCGGCCTTGAAATTTCGGAAATTCGCCTAAAATCGTGAAATTGAAATACGCATCTCATGGCAAAATGTATAAAACAAAAGTTATTTGTCACGTCATTTGCTACCGAAATGGTATATGTGATCATGGCCGTAGGACGAACCGTTCCCGACATACGAGCGAAAAGGCGGCGCGCCACAGCGCAAGGTGAAAATTGTTGCAGCTCTCAGCTAACCTGTATTGGTCACCGAGATCCCACCGAGTGGAGGTGGCTGCTCTTCGGGTTCCTCCCAAGCCCAACCCAACCAACCAACCATATGTCAGTCTTGTTTTAGTCTGAATCTGTGTCAAATTTATTGATAAAATCAGATTTTGTACTAAAATTTGGCACTTGTTGCCTAGATTTCAGTGTAGAGCGTAAAAAACGATCACGAGATTGGGGGCCAATAACTTTAGAAGATCCCTCTGTCACCAGTTTGACGGTTCTCTCGACTGCCACGGTGTGAGAGGGGAATTCACTAAATTTCCATACCTCTGCAGTGTCTCCCGACAGCCTTTTTATGAGTTCTTCGTTAGAAACTGAACAAAGAACTGGTGGAACAGTCAAGGTAATAGTCTTCCAGTTAATCATATCGTAATAATTATTAGCTTTGAAATTCAGCTTTGGCACTTTATTTCATCTAACCCTTCCATTTACAGTGTCGGACTCTGCTTCTGACTCTGTATATGGGCTGTATTTTGACGGCCGCAAAGACAATACACTTACACAAGTCAGCGAAGGTGAAAAGTACTACCGCGACACTGTCAAAGTGGAACATATTTCTCTTATGGCGGAACCTGGTTGTCATTACTTTGGCCACGTCACCTCACCGTCCGGGTCAGCTGAGGATGAGACGCAAGCTATATGGCAACATTTACAAGACAATTCAGTTGATGTGGAACATCTAGAAGTTGTCGGTGCTGATGGCACCAACACGAACACAGGTTGGAAAGGTGGAATCATTCGGAAACTAGAAGAAAGAATAGGTAGGCCATTACAGTGGGTTGTTTGTCTTCTACATTTCAACGAACTTCCATTTCGTGCTCTTTTCGAACACATAGATGGTGTCACAAAGAGTCCAAATACATTCTCTGGCGACATAGGTAAACTGCTCCCTGATTGTGAGAAGTTGCCTGTTGTCAAATTTGAAAGTTTTTCATCCTGCCAATTACCTTCTGAGGTTATTAATCCGACCCAACATAGCACAGACCAAGCTTATCTCTATAAAATATGAGAAGCTGTTATTTTCGGTCAATGTTCCTCAGATTTAGCGTCGATGCATCCAGGTAACATGTGCAAATCTCGCTGGCTCATCTGTGCAAATAGAATTCTGAGATTATACATTTCTACTGACAAACCAACAAAGGAAATAAAGATTTTGGTCAAGTACATACTTACATTTTACTCACCTTTGTGGTTCTCAATAAGATTCAACAGTTCAATCAAAGATGGCTCGCGTCATCTCTATGCTGCAATTCAAAGGTCGAGATACTTACCTGCTAAACTGCGCAAGGTTGTCGATTCATCCATTCAACAGAATGCTTTCTTTGCTCTTCCAGAAAACATTCTCCTTAGTATGATGACTGACGAACGGATAGAAGTCAGAAAGTTGGCCCTTGACCGTCTTCTGGCAGCCAGAGAAGCAGAGTCCGACACTGTAAATGGAAGGGTTAGATGTAATAAGAGTCAATACTTTCGGTGTTTTGGAGATTAACTCCAACACTTTTTTTTGCCCGACTAATCTTGCATTTGTCAGTGACAAAGCTAGCCTGATCCTCTGTTATCAAACCTGCTTTTTTGGCATCCAGAAAAGCAAATGAAACACTCAAGGCCGCTGCTCTATCACTTACTCCAAATCTTTGGGCAGCTAAAGCAGTGTGTTCTAATACTAGTGTGTTTTGTTTGGTTTTAGAGGATGGAAGCGAAAATTCATCATCAGAATCGTTTTTGGAAGAATCCATGTGCGACGCACCTACATTGTTGTCGTCTGTAAGAGAGTCTGGCTGATCTGAATGGTCACGTGTTCTAGCTGATACTTTTCTGGTAAGTGTTGATGTTGAATGACGTTTTGAAAGCTTTTCTTTACGTTAATTTTTCTTTGTAATCTTTTTTTGTTTTAGGTAGATCAACACTTCCTCTCTTGGACTCTGGTCCAAGAGAAATGGTTGTTCATTGATAGGAACTTTCCTTTCCTTTGGGCAAGTGCAAGAAGAAAAATAAATGCCTTTACAAGCAGCGATGTCAAATAATTATCCGGCAGAAGAGACAAAGTCGTCTCTAACCTATTGGGTTCCTTAAAAACATTTTTTTAAGAGTGAGAAATTTCTTATGGTATGTGGTGAGCATTTGTACAACTCTGGTGTGTGAAACTATCGGAATAGATGACTTTTTGAAAGTATTTTCAACCTTTTTTCAAACTATTTCTGTAACCTCTTTACTCCTAGGTTCATAGTTGTCGCCTTGGAGTCGCCCTATACGAAATCTTTCAAACTGATAACACATAAGAACATCCTGGTAAGTAGGTAACTGGGTCTCAGAGAGATTGTACGGATATATGCCAAACACAGGACATTTCTGTCTAAATTTAAATTTAGATATAGACATTTTGAGTTCTGTGTTCTGTTGAGAGAATATAAATGATAGCACTCGGCGAAATCAACGAGAAGAGTGAAGGAACTCGATGAAAAAATATTTATTTGGAGACCAGTCCGAACATGTCGTATGGCACAGGGAAATTAATGTAAGTGATAGAACTTGGCGAAATCACCGACAAAAGTGAAGGAACTCGATGAAAAAATATTTGTGTGGAGACCTATCCGAACGTGTCCTTTGGCGTAGGTGAATGAATGTGAGTGATAGCACTCGGCGAAATCAACGTCAAGAAGTGTGGCCGCAAGCCGATTTTCACCTTGCGCTGTGGCGCGCCGCATTTTCGCTCGTATCTCGGGAACGGTTTGTCCTACGGCCATGATCACGTATACCATTTCGGTAGCAAATGACGTGACAAATAACTTTTGTTTTATACATTTTGCCATGAGATGCGTATTTCAGGCGCTAGGTAGACAATTTCACGATTTTAGGCGAATTTCCGAAATTTCAAGGCCGGAGTTGGGGTTGAAGATGCAATCCGATCGCAAAACAAAAAGTTGCATTGGAATCAGGAAATACTAAGGCAACTTTTCCGCACTATTAGAAATCCCGAATCGAAAAAAGTCCGGAATCGACCCACCCTAGTAATGAGTAATTTAAATATAATAATAATTGGGTCCGGCTTGAGATTTTTCATCCGAAATTTGCAAATATCTAAAATGAATAGAAACAATTATATTATACATATATATAAATGATCAGGATGACGAGAAAAGTTGAAATCCGGCTGACTGTCTGTCTGTCCGCCCGTCCGCACAAGCTGTAACTTGAGTAAAAGTTGCGATATATCAAGATATGGATATGGATAGATGGGCGTAGTTAGACCACTGCCAAGCCCACAAATCGCATAGTTTTAAATTTCACGTCCGTGCAAGCTGTAACTTGAGTAAAAATTGAGATATCTCGATATGTGGGTTCCTTAATATAAAACAAATTTCGAGTTCGTATATGGGCGTAATCAGACCACTGCCAAGCCCACAAATCGCACAATTTTAAATTCCACTTGATTCCTTTACTTTCCAGTACACAATTCAAGAAGCAATTAACGTAACGGGTCTAAATATTGCAAAAATAATTCTTTGCTGAATGCCACTTTATGACCAAAAATTGCTCAAATCCAAAAAAACTGTTCACGCCTCTAAGTACCGAATATGTGCAACCCAATATATAGGCCCCTATTATGAGTTGCATTTGATCTTCGACAACGATCGAAAATGCTGGTCGAACGAATTTGCATTTGGTATTACGACGCTCATTCGATGAAGATTGGCGTTATTGTGAATTGCAAACATTTTGAATGTTCACGATAGTATACATCTGTCAGATGGTGTAAACACTAAAAGCGTTTTGTTTACGAAGTGTGAAAGTAAAACTAACAAATATTTTATAAATAAAGAAAATATAAATAAAAGTTGAAATAAAATATGACTACGACTGAGTTGTGGTTTGGCGATCCTTCAGAGGAGGATGAAAGCTTACTGGAATTGGCTAGAAATAGACCGAAGCTAAGGGACGCTTCCAACCCTTTGGAATTGGATTCCGCTACGTAAGTACAATGCTATTTGTTAGAGGTTTCTACATGTTCAACATTTAGGAAATTTTATTTGTAGATTTATAAAAAACTTCCGTTTGTCGAAAGAGGCGTTTGTTGATTTGCTGTCCGCTACAGAGGAGATGCTGCAGCGATGCACACGAGCGAAATCTATTCCCAATATACTAAAATTGGCAACAGCTTTACGATTTTGTGCTCAGGGATCGTATCAACTTAGTATAGGGAATGAAAACATGCTTGGACTTGCACAGCCCACGGTGTCTGTGGTACTATTTGAGGTACTCGATGCCCTGGAGAATTTCATTTTCCAAAGATGGATAAAATTCAATTATACCGAGGCTGAAATTCAACAAGCAAAATCACATTTTTATAGTAATACCTGATTTCCTGGGGTAATCGGTTGTGTTGATGGTACACACATCAAAATTGTGGCTTCCAAAAAGGAGTTGCAGCATTTATATTACAACAGAAAAGGATTCTTTAGCATTAATGCTATGATTGTAAGTATGCATACAAGTTTATCGTAAATTTGTAGTTGAGCATTTTTGGCTTTTATATTAATTACAGGTTTGTGATCATACAATGAACATACGGTATATAAATGCAAAGAATCCGGGGGCAACGCATGATTCAATGATTTTCAACATGTCAGCATGTTTCATATTTAGAACAGCAAGTCGAAAATGGTCTTCGCAATACTTGGCTACTTGGTACGTATATGTTTGACTAAAAAAGCAGGAGAATAGGAGACGCTGGATACGCTCTAAAAACTTATTTGATGACACCTTTTAGAAATTCTGAAGAAGGATCTCCAGAAAGCAGATACAATACACAACATTCGAGAGCAAGAAATATAGTAGAGCGCACTATTGGAGTGTTGAAAAATAGATTCAGATGTTTGTTACAAGCAAGAGCTCTCCACTATTCTCCAAAAAAGGCGACACAAATTATTAATGTTTGTGCAGCTTTACACAACATTTGCATATTTTATAAAGTCGAAATTTCTCCTGAAGAATTTCCTACTGAGGAAAACGACAGTCATGGTGGAGTCATTGAAGTTGAATCTGATAACGACTCGGAGGCAGCAGCAATTAGAAATTGTATATTAAGAACGTTTTAGATATAATTAAAAAAAATAAATTAGAAGTTTATTTATTCAAAATATTTATTATGGAATTCATTGTTCATGTTTATCTACGTAATAAAAATTACTCTTTGACAAAAAATATCACATAATTCATTTACCTTTTGTACTTAGAAGTACATACAGTCTTAACATACTAATAAAAACCGAAAAATATCACAGAATTCATTTACCTATTCTACTTAGAAGTATATACAGTCTTAAAATACTAATAGAAACCGAAAAATATCACATAATTCATTTACCTATTCTACTTAGAAGTATATACAATCTTGAAATAGCAATATAAAAACAAAAAATATTTATTCAGTCTCTTTAAGGCACTTAAACTTAGGTCTAAATATAAAAGATAAGAATTATTTAAAGATTTTTTTAAGCTCTAGAATTGCAAGTTTTAACTGCAGTTTTGATCCGCGATCTTGCTGGCTTTTTAAGACTTCTTCTTTGTAAACCCGCAGTTTTTCCCTTTTCAGCTGTAGCATTACCTCTGTTGCATTTTTATCCAGTTCATACTGTTTCTTTTGGTATTCCACTTTTTCTTCAGCACATTTTCGTATGTCCCCTAAAGTGGAGACCATTTCTTCGTAGTACTGTTTCTTGGCATTTGTCTGGGAGTCCAGTAACCTCAGCCTCTCTGCCTTGTTGCATTTTTTAATTGGCCGCTTTTTGCGTGCTGGAAGCTCGTGAGCCTCAGAATAAAACTCCACTTCACTTTTTTCAGAGTTTTCAGCCTGAGGATGTGGGGTGGGATTTGGTGGAGCTGAAAGTTGTGGTTCAACATCGCCACTTATATCCAGACCAAATTCGGCTCCCGGCGGGTTTATGCAGGCATCAAACTCCAGTAAGCCAATAATACTCTCTTCAGTATTAGAAAATCCCAGCAACCTGTTAGTACCTCCGCCTGTTGCTCTGTACTCCGCTTTGTTTTGCGACAGTTTTTTCTTTGTCTTTGACTTCATATCAACCCATACCTAAAATGTCCAAATAAAAATGTATTTCCACAAAAAACACAGAACAACTTTATGAACCTTCATCCACTTTGCCGCTGGTCTAGTTGGTGGACCCAAACAGTTTAGCCCCAAAGCAAATCCCTCCCACTTTGTTGCCGCCTGAACTTTGGTGCAAATCCCTCTTGCAAATTGTGGATTTTCTTCCATTAAAGCTACCAGTTTTTCCAATTGCTGTTTAGTGCTCACGACTTTCGACCTGCATAAAATTAACAAAAATAGTATAAATTAATTATTTGTTACCATAAAGCAATAAATAAACGCAAAAAACCTACATTTTCACAAATTTCCATTCAATACGCTACGCTGTCGATAGGTAAATTTTGTTCGACAGCCATTTCGATGCTCAACGAAAATTTCGACAGGGTTGCATAGCTCATGATAGAATTTGACATTCGATTTTCGATAGCCAGCGAATAGCGAAGATCGAATGGAACTCATAATAGGGGCCATATAGTTGTCTTTTATTCGAAAATATCGGTCAATGTCTGAAGTATATAGTTGAAATGCAGGGATAGTGCTTCTTTGACAATGGTATGACTGTAGGTCAAAAATACTTTCTTAAGACCCCGTATACCTAATATAAAGATTTTCGAACTTCCAGGTTATTTTGTACCCATATATCCGCCAATATATCAGTTATACTCGTACCAATGAAAATTAGGAAGCGTATTATACTCACAACTGTGTATCTGTTTTCCTAAAATAGATAAATTAGAGCTGAAGCTTCACTTACCTACCAAACTCAAAATTGCTTGGATTTCGATCCCCAGGTTGACGTTTTACACCATAAAGTATTTCCCTGGCTTTGATTCTTGTGAGTTGCAAGAGTATAAAATGTTCGGTTGCACCCGAACTTGGCACTTCCTTAGCTGTTTTCTGTTTGTATTTGTTAAGGTTAAATTTTAAAAATAAATAGTATAACTGTTAATAATATACTATTTAATACTGTACGCTCCAGCTGACACTCTCCCAAGTAAGATATTCAAATTTATTTACCAACTTGTATAGGCTGTGAAGGTAAATTATAGAAAAGGTCCACCTACGGACAAGTGAACTGCCTAAAGCTAGAAAAATGCGATGGGCGTGTTTCACCACAGCTAACTCAGAGCGAGAAATTTTAACAGTGGCGCGTGAACAGAGCTGAGCATTGAATGAAAAATATGCTCAGAAATATACATTTTTATTACAGACTTATGTTACGTTTTTATACCTTTACATGCAATTATATAATTTTATATGATTATCATTTTGCGTAATTTTATGAATGCAAGTCAAACTGATGATATTCCAATTAAATTATGCTATTTTCAAAAGAATATTTAATGTGTGAATAAGCGCTATTTTTTAAATATTTCTTATGTTTGGTAATATAATATAATTTCATATACGAATATGTTTTCATATATGCTTTATATGTATGTATATGACATACTATACTATCATAATACCCTAAAAAACTTCATATTTTACAACAATAATATTGTATGTAGATCATATTTCATCAATAAAATTTTCATACTTATCTATCAGCACATACATAAGTACATACATATGTAAGTACAATTGAAATTCCAATCAAGATCCCTGCCAGCCAAGAGTGGTTAAAAAACTAGTGAAACAATAGGTTTAGATACCCTCAAAAGTAGTGGTTAGCTCGCCATAGGCCGCGTGAAGGTTCTAACCACTTTTCAACTCGCGCGTACGTATACATGTGATCATAAATCTCTGTTGCGCTCATCTAGCAGTGTCATATAAAAAAGTATATTTGTCCTGCTCTAATATCCCCACTCGACAGCTGGTGAAGGGTTGCATTTTCTCTTTCCTAATTTCAAATATTTTTAAAATTTTAAACATTTTAAAATTAATTTTTTTATTTTTCTTTATTAATAAATATTTTTTACAGTATTACAAATATGTACATATGTTCAATAAAAAACTTATTAATATCTGAAAATAAAGATAAATTACATAAAATGATAATAATGCCTGAAAGAAAAGAATCGTTGTATAAAAATGGTAATAATATCTGAAAGAAAAGATTAATATTATCTGAAAAAACAACAAAATTTATTAAATAAAAATAGAATTGACTCTGAAAGAAAGATTATTTACATAAATATCATAATAATATCTGAAGGAAAATAATAATATTATCTGATTATTTAAAATATAAAACAAACAATTGTCTTCACATATTATACTGGATTGTGCAAGCCGCCTTAAACGCATAAAATACATACTTATGTACATATGTAATTATTTTTGCGTAATATATTGGACTGCGCAAACGAATTTCAAACAATACACACTTATTTTCACATACTTAGCAATTTATATTTGCTGCTGCTATTTCCAATTCTGTTCTCCTGATTTCCAATACTATAAAACCAAATGAAGTAATTATTTGCAAATTATTAAAAAAAAAGACATAAAATTCATTCACTTACCTTTTTGTTGAACGAGCACGAATGACATGCGTCTTTCAATTGTTTTTTTATTATCCTTTTTGGGATTTTCTTTTGGCACTATTGTCAATTATGTTTTCTCCTTCGCACTCATTCAAATAAATCAAGAAATGAAAGAAACTGTATTTCATCGCATTTAGGTAAACAGAAAATGACCCGAAAATGTGCGTTGGTGTTAGTGCATAGCGTAAAAATGCATAGTTGTATTGAAATGTTTGAGAAAAGTGGTTAGCCATGGCTGGCAGGGATCGTTTATCTAATGTGCGCGCACTGCTCAATATGAAAATTTTTTTGTTTTGTTTCCGAAGGGGGAATCTTCTAAAGATACTACCAGGGTGAGACTGGTAGCATGCACGATTCATATTGTCCGCTAGAATACACCTCTTTCGGGACCACGCCCAGACAGTAATAAATAACTATGCTGGACTTGCCTACGTACTAAACCCTTAACTCCGGCTGCTGTAGCTTGTATTCGGACCTGGGCGACCGCCGTTAAGCACTACTTCGCAGGACCAAGCTGAGCGATAACTGCCTCTTCACGACCTAACCCTCGTATTATTCATGTGGTTTTTCTTCACTGCCTTTCTTTCGTTCTGAGTTCTAGGAGCGCAATTGCGGCCCACTCTTTTATTTTCGCCCACACATGCTGTGATCGCAACATGTGACTCACTATGTTGTCGGGCGTTATCCTTTCATTTGTCAGCTTTTCTATGGTGTCTCTCTCTACTACATACCTCGAGCAGGAGAAAAGGACGTGCTCTGCGTTTTCCGCGGCATCTTCGCAGAAATTTGGTCAAATTTGTGTAGGTATTCCCTGAAACAGCCAGGCCCGATAAGAACTGCGTTAAGTAGAAATCTGTCTCCAGGCTGATACATTCTTAATTAAACTATGGGTCCATCTTGCTTTATCTGCCGCATCCCATTGCTTTTTCCACTCATCGAGACTTGTATTCCTCTCGTTTTTGCGCTCGTCGACCGTTAGGCGCCTATTCGTTGCTTTTGTTTTACGGTAGACTCTACAGATATGATAGCACTCGCGTCGTGCGATACCATTCTCGACGCACAGGCAACTCTCAGGGCACATAACCTGGATACAGCCTTTGTCATATTGACACAAGTTTTTTGACGCAGGGATGTCCCCCTTATGGAAGCTGCGTACATAAGCATTGACTGGCTAACTTTGGTCAACAGAGCTCTCCTACTTTGACTTGGCCACCAATGTTTGCCATGATCCTCGACAGGGCCGCAGTCACTTTAGCCGCCTTACCACAGGCCTTTTCAAATTGGTTTAACCCAGGAGACTCTTCTTCTAGGTGGCGTTCTAGAAGTATGCAAATCAGTCTTTCCAGTATTTTGGCCATCGTGTCGATTGTGCAAAGTGGGCGATACGCACTCGGCTCTCCCGCCGGTTTGTTTGGCTTTTGAAGAAGAACCAGCCGCTCTTTCTTCCATACTTTCGTGAAAACTCCATTATTCAGACATCGTGTGTAGAGTTCGGCGAATCCTCTCTTGCTATGGCTGATGGCAATTTTCAGTGCCTTGTTCGGGATGCCATCAAGTCCTGGAGCCTTTGCGTTGCCAAATCTCTCCGCCACTTCCATTACCTCCTTCTAGTCTACAATTGGAGATTCCATCATGGTTGGTATCGTTCTACTTGATTGTGGTTCTTGCGTTGGGAAAAGCGTTTTCACCACCTTTTCTAGGAGGGCCGGACAGGTTGGTGCTTGAATTTTACCCCCTCTGATTTTCGCCATCACTATTTTATACGCGTCACCCCACGGATTCTCGTCTACCTTTTCACATAGTTCCTTATAACTCGAAGACTTACTTCTTTTGATAGTCTTCTTGAGTTCTTTACGTTTTCTTTTGAAACTTTCTCGAAATCTTGTATGGTGTGGCATACCTTGGCTCCTTTGACAGAGGCGTCTAGCTTCATGGCATTCGCTTCTCAATGTGCTGATCTCCTCGTTCCACCAGTATGCGGGCCTTTGGGTTTATGTTATGCCTTTTCTTACACATAGCAGCATCACAGGCTTTACTTATGTGCTTCACCAGTTTTTCAGCCTGTCGGTCAACGTTGATCGCACCATCTAGGTTCCCCTCCAACATAAGTTTGAAAGTTTCTTCATCGAACGTTTCCATCTTCCATCCTTTTTGCCGCAATTTTTTTACGCTGGATCGAGTTTGTGTTTATTTGCGGATTTCCAGCACGATGGCCAGGTTATCACTATGTGTGTAAAAGTCGCACACCTTCCAGTTTGCAGATCGAACCAGCGTGCTACTGGCGAATGTGATGTCTATTATTGATCCAAGTCCATTCTCTTGAAAAGTATTTCTACCGCCTGTATTGAGCAGCACGGCGTCTAACACAGAAAACGCTTTGAGTAGAGCGTATGTATGTGCAGCTACTGCCCCATTCAATTGCCCATGCGTTGAAATCGCCAGCTATCACGTTTGGCGTGATAGTGAGGGCGTCTCGGACTAGTTCATCGATAATTATTTCGTAGTCTCCTTGGAACACACTCGGGGGAATATAGCAGATGTAGAAATAAATGCCACCTAACTTCGCTCGTGTATAGTAAAATCTTCCCAGGAGCGGCTTATCTTAGAAGCCGTTGCCCCCACAGGCCCATATGGCAGCTTTGTTTTCCTTGTCGGAGATCCACGTGCCAGCCTTTATGTTTTTATATTGCTCACACACTATCGCCACATCTATCTTTTCTTCGAATATTGTTTGTTTCCGCAGCTCTTGAGCCGCTTCACAGTGGTTTAGGTTGATTTGGACAACTCTCACTTTGTCTTTTTACACGCCGCTTGATATAGAGGACACTTCCAACTTCCGATCCGGTGTCCAGTCTCCTTTTTCCCGCTGCTTTTGCATGCTGCACACGATGGGATTTTATCACATTCCTTTGCGAAATGTCCCTTTTCACCACATTTAGCACAACATGTGCTTCGATCTTCCTCACTCGTAGATTCCCTCGCCAAATGGCCGTATTCGAGGCACCTGAAACACCTTCTGAGGTTAGGCTTTTCCCTTATTCTGCAGACCACGCAACCAATCTTGAGCTTATGAGCGTCAAGCAGCCGTTTTGAGTCCGTTGCGGGAAGGCTGATGACTGACGTCTGCGTGCCCGAGTTAAGGAACGTATTCCATATAATAGTAACAAACATTAAAACAACCTTTTGTTTCAGTAAACAGAATGCATGAAAACAACTGCGAGTTCGAACAATTGAAATGCACTATCACTACAACAAACAATCCTAAACAAACAAGTATCAAAACAACATTGAGTTTAAATATATTATATATTATATTTCACTTGTCGTGCGTGAATCTATCACAGGCTGATGTAGATTTCTTGGTGAAATCTAAAAATGCATTTTATTGTAAAGCCTGCGCGGTAGTTCGGAGAAATTCCATTCGCTCGCCGCCTGCGTCGCCATCAGTGCGCGAAGTTCAATGCACTTATAATTTAAGTTCGCAACAACAAAATTCTGAACAACCGAATAGTGAAATAGCTGAACCTTTGTTGGAGCATAACAATCATAACAAAGAAAATGTAGTGCTTAATTCTCTTTTACGGGAAGTAAGTTCACTGAGAAGTGAACAAACGAAGGCGCTCGCGTTAATACAGCAATTATGTGATGATCGTAAATCGTTAATCGCTATGCTTAACGAACTCAAATCAGAGATCTGCACTGTGCATAAGAAATTGTACGACAATGTCAATTTCTCTGCTGCCAACCCCACTCTCACTGCTGCGACTGCTGTTGTTACCAGTGACTCCACAATCGCTGCTCCGTCTAACACCACTGTTCCTGCTGATAACGTGTGTGAGAACTATCTCGCTCCCGCTACACTGAAGGTACTCTCTGCAGCTTCAACTACTGCAAACTCTATCTCTACTTCTACGACTATTGCGAGTACAAATGCTCCGTCGCCGAAATTTGTTGTTTCTGCTCCCACTGATTGTGTGAGTATGGATTATCTTGCTCCCGCTACTTCGAAAGCACTCTCGGCTGCTCCGTCTGCTGCTTGCTCCGCTCGCTCTATTGCTGCTGTTAATAATAATGTCAATACATATGCTGACGCTGTTGGTAGGAACACCAACACTCACTCGAAAGTCAATAACAATCCAACAGCTGCTGCTAAACCAGCTCGCCAACCTGTCGCTGTCAATGCTGCTCACTCTGTCGCCGTTGATTCTGTAAACAACTCTTCTACTTCAATTCCTGCTAACAGAAATTTGAAGTTAAAAGTGAGTACCAGGAACAAAAAGTCCCCAGCCACTTCAACTGTTGTTGGTGTTAATGCCAATGTTGATCTCGATGTCGTCATACCCAAGAAATGGATTCACTTATCTGCTTTTAAGAACTTAGTCACGGAGGAAGATATTATATCTTTTGTTGTTAAACATGCTAATGTTGATAGAGAGCATCTTCTATGTTATAAATTAATTAAGAAAGATACCGATGTTAATATTCTTAAGAGGATAAACTTTAAGCTAGGTGTGTCCCCATCTTTTTTTAATGCTATTTTCTCCTCTTCAGTGTGGCCTTCTGGCATTAAGCTGCGTCCCTTTAAGTTTTTTCTAAAGTGAGGGGAAAACAGCGCTGCAGATTAGTTGACGCGCCTGTTAATCGCAATTCTACTCATGCGTTTTCTGCACCTTCCTCAACTTGCTCCTGTCTTAAGGTCTACTACCAAAATTTATCGGGTATTAGGTGTAAATCAAATATTATTCGCAATTTTTCGTCACGTTTGGATTTCGATATTATCGTTATTGTTGAGACTTGGCTGAATTCTAGTTATTTCGATAGCGAATACTTTGACTCAAATCTCTATTATGTCTTCCGCAAGGACAGAGATCACGAAAAAACTGGCTGTCTAAGAGGGGGTGGAGTTCTCTTAGCAGTTCATCGCAAATATCGTCCTCGCTTAATTATGCTTGAGAATGAAGATTCTATCCTGGACCAACTATGTATCTGTGTCAATGATGCTCTGTTCATTGCAGTCTCATACATCCCTCCTAATAGTCCGCTAGAGTTGTACAAGTTGCACGCAAATAATATTTCCTCGCTGGTATTAAACAAGGTGAAAGAGAATAATATTTGTGTTTTGGGTGACTTTAATCTAAGCAATATCGTCTGGTCTGGTTGTTCCTATAGTCCTGCTCTTATTCCTTCAAATTTTTCGTCTTCTCAGGAGTTATTTCTCATTGATAGCTTGCTTGGTCTCAATCTGATTCAAATCAACTCATATTCAAATAGTCTCGATCGATTTCTTGACCTAGTCTTTCTTAGTGATAATTTAAAATTTAGGATTCTTGATGGATTCTCTTCAATTACTCCAGCCACCATCCATCATTCACCGCTAGCGTTTGAGGTGGATACTTATCTTTTCGCCCCTGTCAAACCAATTGATGGGCTTGGTTTTAATTTTGCATTTTGCGACTTTGAACGGCTCAACAATCAGCTCTTTGAAATAAAATGGGATGATTTACTATCGGGACTTGATACAGCTAATAGTTTCTCCATTTTTAAGAAATCAATCCAGGAATTTTGTCATTATAATATCCCGCTCAAACACATACAACCATATAAGTTGCCTTGGTACACTAAGGACCTTAAACGTCTAAAAAATCTTAGAAATAAATATTTTAGAAAATTCTCTTCAACTAAATCTCATGTTTCCTTTGTTCAATATCAGCACTACACAAAACTGTTTAATGAATTGGATAAGTTCCTCTATAAAAGGTTTATTAATAATACGGAGTCTACAATTAAGTCAAACCCTAAGTTCTTTTGGAACTTTGTAAAATCTAAAAGAGCGTGTTCGGCCATTCCCTCTGCTTTACGCTGGGGTGATAAGTCGGCATGCACTCCGGTCGAAATCTCCAATTTGTTCGCTGAATTTTTCAAATCGAACTATGTTCAAGATGATCCTGGTACTAGTTCCACTTTTTCAGCTGATAACTTCCCATCCATAAATTTTGGCTCACTGTGTCTTTCACAGGACGATATTGCTAAGGCTATTTGTGACATTAAGTCCTCGTCCAAATTGGATTTGGACGGGCTTCCGCCCGTATTTATAAAAAATTGCACTGCCTTATTATATCCTCTCATGCTTATCTTCAATAAGTCTCTCGCCACCGGGGATTTCATTTCTGACTGGAAATTGACATGCATTACCCCTATTCATAAAGGTGGTAGAAAGGATGATGTCTGCAATTACAGGCCTATTTCTAAACTCTCTACTATTTCGAAAATTTTTGAGTGTTCTGTTAAAAATAAATTATATTTTGCAGTAAAATCAATAATTAATGTCAATCAGCATGGGTTTGTCCCTGGGCGCTCCACTGTGTCAAACTTAGCAGTTTTTAGTGATTATTGTATGTCTGCATTCTCCGCTGGATTTCAAGTAGATTGTGTCTACACAGATTTCTCTAAAGCCTTTGATAAAGTATCACATAATATTCTAATTAAAAAATTATCATCACTAGGATTTCACTCGGCCTTCTTGATGTGGATTAAATCATATTTGCAAAACAGACGATGCGTAGTCACTGTTGATGGAGTGTCATCTGATTCATTCACTGCGTCTTCGGGAGTCCCACAAGGAAGCGTCTTGGGTCCACTTCTCTTTGTGCTGTTTATCAATGACATCTCCTGTTGCTTCTCTTTCGCCAACTTTCTGTTATATGCAGATGACTTAAAAATTTTTGCATTAATCAATAACACACAAGATGTACTCAAACTTCAATGTGATATTGATACTTTTCATAATTGGTGCCTGAAATCGAAACTTTTTCTGAATGTAGATAAATGCTCACAGATCTCCTATGGTAGGGGACGCAACATATTATCTTCTAGCTACAGTATTTCTAATTGCGTCCTAAAATGCGTTACTGAAATCAAAGATCTTGGGGTAATCTTTGACAACAGATTTTCTTTCAGTAATCACATCAACTATATCACTTCAAAATCTTTTTCTGTACTTGGCTTTGTCCGTCGAAATTCTACAAATTTTTCCGACCCTTACACGTTAAAATTACTGTACACATGTTTTGTGCGGTCCATTTTGGAGTATGCAGTGTTTATTTGGAGACCATATTGCATATCGTCAATTAACAGGATCGAGCGTGTTCAAAAGATCTTTCTTAAATATGCTCTCCGCTCCTTAAAGTTTGTTGACCCAATACCATCGTATACATCGCGTTTATTGCTTTTACATCTTAAATCGCTGGAAAATCGAAGGTCCGTTCTCTCACTTTCATTTGTCTACAATTTAATTAACGGGGAAATTGACTGTCCCTACTTATTAGGGAAACTCAACTTCAATACTCCCCAGCGTTGTCTCAGATCCATTTCGCCATTTTATTACAAAAAGGAAAGTACTAATTTTGCTGAATATGCTCCCCTCAAGAGGGCTATGCGGGAGTTTAACTCGATCTCCGAGAAAGTTCTACTTGATTTTTCTCACTCTAGGGTATCCTTCATTAATACCCTCAATTCTGTTTTTTAGTTTAAGTTATCTACTCTTGTTATTGTAATTTTATTATTTTAGAATTCTAATATGCATCCTAGTTTTTCATTCGTCTGTAAGAATCATTGTTCATAGACTTTACTAAATAAATAAATAAATAAATAAATAAAAACCACAACAACTTTATCTTAAAACAAAGCAAATGTATCTAAGCAAACAATATATGTATATGTAAAAAAAGGATAAGAAAAAAAAATTTGAAAGATCATAAAAAAGCTGACACATACGAACGCCAAGCCCTTTGAGGGTTTTACTATACTGACCTAGTACCATCACCCTGACTTGGAATTTCTCACCCCCCAGATTAGCTGTTGTACTGTGTAATTATAAACAAGCAACAAGAGGAATTTATACAAATTTATCCTCAATCGAAATGTGAAAATTTCCACAAACAACACCAATTACCCAAAAAGAGGCACCGAAAACAAGGCAAGCCAAAAAGGAAAATGGTTGTTGAATTTTAGAAAATTGACGCTAATTAAAAACTAAATTATAAGACAAAAGAAAGCATCATAAGAAACATGCAAAAATAATAATTTACTATATAATATAAAAAGGTATAAATTATTAACACAAAAAATTAATCAAACACATACAATAATTAATTATTATACATAAGCCGACTTCAAGCCTAGATGTTTTGAAATGAGGACATTTCATTTTAACAAAGGGGAGAGTTAAGGAACGTATTCCATATAATAGTAACAAACATTAAAATAACCTTTTGTTTCAGTAAACAGAATGCATCAAAACAACTTCGAGTTCGAACAATTGAAATGCACTATCACTACAACAAACAATTCTAAACAAACCTAAACAAATAATATAATCTGTATCTTAACAAACTATGAACTAGTAATATGTAAACATACTAGTTAGTATAAATAGAAGTAAGAACCATGTAATAAGTTAGTCTTATGAGTATACATAAATAAAGAGTACACATTTCAGTGCAGCTCAAAATATATTCTTTTGACTCATTTTTACTTTATGTAAAAAATAACTCCCGCGAACGCCTGTCTGATGGTTTTGATGGCATTTACGTCAAAGGAACTCAGCTCTTTAATTTGTGAGCGTATTGCCACCGCAATGTCTTCTTTGGTGGTTATTTGGTCCAGGTCTCTGATCTCCACTGATACCTCGTGGGTTAGGGCTCTTATTTTCGCCTGGTCGCCTAGAACTTTGCATATCTCCCTTTCATATGCTTCCGTGTTTTTCATCTGGGCCTTCTTCATTTCAAGCAGTATTTCGCCTTTTAGAGCATCTTCCTTTTTGACGGCTCTAAGCATATCGATGTACGACATGTTTCCAGTGCGCGCAATGATAATTGCATCGGGCCTCGGACGTGGAGCAAAAGCAGCCTTTTTAATTGGGTTTTGGGTTTCTCGTTTCACCTGCTTCCATTAATTTTCCTTTTCCTCTTCCTTCCGTTCTTTTGTAGGAATGTTTCCTTCATTCCTCTTGCCGCGGTGCTCCTCTTTTGGACTTCCTCTTGGCTGGCTTTTTTTTAGGCGGGGTTTTTCGCGTCAGCTGCTCATCCTCGCGGGGTCTTTTCGGGGTTGAGTCTGTTCCTGTGAGCCTTAGAGGGGCATTTCGTCTGCTTTCCTTGACTCTGTTGTACTCGCTTTGGGCGCGTGCGTGAAGTCTTGTGACAGAAGTAAGTCGGTCACGGATCTGATTATTAAGCGATCGTTGAGGCACTTTCATTGCTTCTGTTAGCCTCTTGATCGTGTCCCCTAGTTCGGACATAATGTCGCCCTTCGGTTGCGTTGGTTCCGATTGAGGCGTGCTGCCTTGCAGCGCAGGTGGTGACGACCTCGCTCTTACAGGTTTTTCAACAAATATCACCTGTTTTGGTGATCGCATCAATCTTAGTGCACGTTTGAAGGGTCAGCTTCCCTAGATCCGCTAATGGTCGGCGTTTTCCTGGATAAATCCGTTTCTAAAAACATGCTGCCAGGGCTTTGAATGCCGTTGCTCATCATGAAGTCAGGTACACTGCTGCTATTGGTTTTGGTGTATTTTCTCAAGCCATTCTCCATTTGTTTGTTTTTTACAGCGCATCGTGTATAGGGGGGCGGGCCGAAATAGACAGGAACGGGTGTACCCTCGGAGACTATGCTCTTACCCCAGTTCTCTGAGGCCTGTCCTTCGCTTTACCAGTCCCGGAAAACACGGACGGACCGGCGCTCGCATGGGGCAACGCAGGCTACTACTCCTGCGCCCAATGCACACACCCTGACCAAGGACCGAAGTGGCTGTTTACTGATACACCACGCGGCTAACACCTCGGCAGAGCAAGCTTACATCACCCTTTCCATCCTAACAGCGGAGGCATCGCTGTTAAGATATCCAGGGTCTCCCAGTGCGCCGCGCTGTGTACCGGTCACGTTGTAATATCAGCCGCACCTACCATGGTGAACAGACGCTGGCCAGGAAGCCGCACATTATGGGTCCGTCGCGCCTGGATTTTTTTATTACACAGCATGCCCTTGCATGTGGCGGGGGACACATACTTCAAAGGGACGGTGTCGATTCGCCCACTGTCGCAGGAGTTTCAACGGTCTTGCTAGCTTTTATACCGCAACCTCCACTCCCTCCGCTTCTCGTCGGGGATTGCTTATTCGTTTAAACTTATTTCGCAACTAACCTGCTACTACAGGCCGTCCGGCTATCCGCGACCTGCCGACCCCCGGTCGTTTAAAGCACAACGACGGGGACTATTCCCACTGGAAATTTAAAATCCCACCGGAGATATATGTACATGTGTATATATGGCATTGTAGTGTATACACGAACCTACATGCACATATGCGTGTGGGTATATTCTGGATAAGTAGGAGTTTAACCTGCTACAGTATCCAGAACGAAGGTACGCAAGGCTTACTCTCTTTTCTCGCGGCAATTAGAGCTCTTCGCCTGCAATGGGTAGTGGTTTGACTCCAAGTACGCCATTTACTGAGAGGGAGTCGGTGAATGTGTTAATGACTCCACTGTGAATGGCGGTCAGTGCAAGTCTGAAGTTAAGTCTGGTCGTCGTATTGTTTTATGCCGTCGACTCCTTAAATTCCTTCATTATGCTCTTTAACTGGGAGCATACGGATATCACTATGCAGGCGTTCGATGACTGTCGTAGTCCGGAGTGCAATGTTCTGACATTTTTGCACCTTCCTCGTCTGCGTTTCACTGCATCCAGGCGACCATATTGGGACCGGCAAGGTATGCCTATATATGCATTGCCCATGCCATCCGCAAAAACAGCAAACATTGTTCTACAAAAACAACAATCGTCTCATATAGCATCAGTAGCGTCACAAGTTAATATGGCAACCAAATAGCCAAATTTAGAGTAAAACACGTAAAAACAACATTTTTATTCATTGTTCGTGAAAACGGAGATTTCGGATGAAACAATAAGTGTTCATATTTACATACAAAGTTGTGTGTAGACAAATTTACAAACATTATACGTATTGTTCTTTTTGTTGACATGCCCACCAGAGAGCTGCGACGAGTATGATTAAATCAGAACAAGCACACGTGCCAAAAACACAATCAAATCAATTCAGTTCATCATAGATAACATTGTTGATCAATTGGAGTACCCTCCAACGTCAACTGATTTGATGCAACATGAACAATCTGTTCTTCGGCAATTACGATCGGTATGGCTGGCTTCGGTTAAAATCGTATCATGACATGACAGTTCATAGCGTTGCGATTATTTGAATCGATGTGAAATTTCGGGTAAACTATGAGTAAATCTACGAGTACAGCAAACAACCATAATTTTCTGCTGGATTGATTTGAATCATGTGTGGCAAAAGTGTATCCGGTTTGAAAATGTGCGCATGTTATAAATTTTCGATGCGTAAATTTCATCGAGTACGTACATACATATATACATACATTTGTTGTACAAATACAAATTTATAACATACATAATGATACATATTATATAACATATGTATGTATGTTTTTTTGTAATGTAAAAAAATCATCAAAAGACACTGTTGCCCTTACAACAATAGTGTGGGAATTTAACCCACTAAAAACCAACATCTCAATAACGACACATAGCTTTGATGAATTGCCCTGCGGAATTACCGATTAAGTATTACATCGCAGAGCAAGCTAAACCTATTGACTATAAAGTCTCAGGGATTTTCGAACTGGTTTTGGCTGTTTGCCTCGCTATATCGCAGTCGCTCTAGTCTTCGCTGCTCTTGAATAACCTTAGCGGCCCAGTGCTTAGCGTAGTTCCACACCTTCTTTGACCGCAGCATGTATGGCACTATGTTATCTGGCAATATTCTTTCAGAAATTTCCGTTTCTAAGATCGTCCCATCTTCTTCATATTTTGTGCAATGGAAAAAGATATGTTCGGCATTCTCTTTTCCACAACCACTTAATAACTGCGTCAAGTAAAATTCAACGTCACCATGCTTTCTGCTAACCCAGGTTTCCACATTTTCAATCTACCTGTGCGTCCATCGTCCTTTGGACGCTGAATCTCACATATATTCTTTTAGACTCTGCTGTCTTTCGTCTTCGCGCTCTCTAACTGTTAGAGGCTTTCCGTTACTTTTTCTTTTACTGTACACTCTCTTTAACTCACGAGCCATTATTTCAGGTGGCTTTATGCCGGAAATAACTCCTGCGGCTTCGTGAGACACCGTACGGAAAGCGCTGGCAACTCTAAGTGCACTTAATCGAAATAAGGATCTTACTGGTTTCGCATACGCTTTTTGCATTAACGCATTAGCCCACACTGGTGCATGACTATTGACTGAGTCACTTTTGCTAATAATAGCCTTCGGCTCTGACTGGCC
This sequence comes from Bactrocera neohumeralis, assembly GCF_024586455.1. Classification (NCBI taxonomy): domain Eukaryota; kingdom Metazoa; phylum Arthropoda; class Insecta; order Diptera; family Tephritidae; genus Bactrocera; species Bactrocera neohumeralis. The sequence continues at coordinate 15,585,265 of NW_026089622.1, read as the reverse complement.
CGCCTGTATTAGCCATTATTTGACTTAAAGCCGTGTTAACTCGCGCCGCTTTTTCGCAAGCTTTCTCTATGTTATCTTGTAGTATCAATTATTATGCCTAAGTATTTTAGGAATAACTGTGACGTTATTTTATGCCCGTCAATATCCGAAGTGACGACTTCCACTTTCCTCCGTGTAGATATGAGCACTGTTTCAGTTTTCTGTCCTGCCAGTTGAAGCTTCGCTGTTGTTGGCCATCTCTTTATTTTTTGTGCAATATTGCTGCATAAGTCCTCGATTTGGTGCAGCTCTTTTGCCACGATTGTCACCGCTATGTCATCCGCATACCTTAATATTTCCACTTCCTTCTGTGTTTGACGTCGAAGGATTCCGCATAGATGTTCGATAGGAGTGGGCTTTGCACCGATCCTTGTGGTACTCCACCTGCACATTAACTTTGCTAATTTTAGTACTCGCAAACATGTTTTTATTTGTTCTGGGATCCTACCCGTACCATTTTATACCTACTGGAAGGTGATTTGCTCAGCCGCTCCTAACTTGGAGACCGACGCTTTTTAGGCTACAACCTCCACCTCTGTTGCTTTGGTCGGGGATTGCTTAATGAATATTCGCAGCTAACCTTCATATCAGGAGGCCGCTCAACTATCCGCCACTTGCTGACCCCCACAGTAGCCCAACTAGCCCTGTGATATATGCATACATATGTATTTGAAATAGAACAGAATTGCACGAGTAAATCAGTGTTTAGGGGATGATATACACACCGAACGCTGTTGATCATTTCAATCATTGAAGCATGACTATGCTTCATTTAGGGTATTTTCTGCTAATGCGAACGTTCATAAAAAAATAAAGTATAAGCTGATCGCTAGTGATTCAAAGTTGTTCTCTATCGCTGATTTGAAGACAAACGGTTCGATTCGTGTACATGAATCACTCAACAGTATAATCCAGGGTTGTATAATAAGTGTCGATTTTTCGACTTTCTGGGCCAATTATGTTGCCCATGTGCGATTGTGGCCAAGAATCAGGAGATTCTGTGAACCATCGTGGGCCATTCCAGCAGAGAGTGGTGGTGGCAAAGTGCGGAGGCTTGCACCCTCTTGTACTTAGATCGGCAGGATTATCAGCACTGGCTATGTGTCGCCAATTGGGTGATCCCACTAGGTCAAGTATTTGAGACGTTCGATTAGAAATATATGTACGTCTTCCATGCATGTGGTGGTTTTTCCAACCGACAATTTCGGAATTGGACCACAGATATAGTTTGCATTTTGTCATGTTTCAAATGCATTTAATTTCTTTTTACACGGGTTTGAAGTTACACGTTTGAATTTTTTTTTTTTAAATTAGTCCGACAATTCAAAACTCTATTACCGGACGAAAGTCACCATTGGATAATTTGATGAATATCTCCAGTGATGTTACCGGCTTTAGTCCAGTTCATCACAAACAATTGCGCTTGTTATCAAGTAGCGGCGAATAATTATGCAACTATGTAAATATTGGAGGATGGAGTCATGTGTAGAAGTTCACGCAAGTGAGGAAAGTTCTCTGATCGCCATTCACTTGGGAGTGGCCAGAAACGATTCTTTTACACATGGCTCAAGCAGCTCACTACTTCCGGTCTTTGACCAAGTATCCTCTGGGTAGCCTCAGAACATCCGTTCGAAGGCGAGCTAATGTGAGAAGGCGAAACATTCCCTACATAGGGTTGTGCGCTGGGCTTGGGACCCGCCACGTAAAAAACAATACCAATGAAACAGTTTAAACAGCCTCGGATGAGAGACCCCCCTTTTGATGACGACCATGGCAAACGGAATAAGGACTACGATTTGAGGGCATGCACCTGGAATGTCCGGACCCTTAATTGGGAAGGTGCCGCTGCCCAGCTGGTTGATGTCCTCGTGAAAATAAAGGCTGACATCACCGCCGTCCAAGAAATGCGATGGACGGGACACGGACAGAGACGAGTAGGTCCTTGTGACATTTACTACAGTGGCCATATAAAGGAGCGCAAGTTTGGTGTGGGATTCGTGGTGGGAGAGAGACTCCGTCGCCGAGTACTATCATTCACTCCGGTGAATGAACGTCTAGCCACAATCCGCATCAAAGCGAGGTTCTTCAACATATCGCTGATTTGCGCCCACGCCCCGACGGAAGAGAAGGACGATGTGACCAAAGATGCCTTCTATGAGCGCTTGGAGCGCGCTTATGAGAGCTGCCCCCGCCACGATGTCAAAATCGTTCTTGGCGACTTTAACGCCAGGGTGGGCAAAGAAGGTATATTTGGCACTACGGTCGGTAAATTCAGCCTCCACGACGAAACATCCCCAAATGGGTTGAGGCTGATTGATTTCGCCGGGGCCCGAAATATGGTTATCTGTAGTACTAGATTCCAGCATAAGAAGATTCATCAAGATACCTGGCTGTCTCCGGATCGAAAAACTACCAACCAGATCGATCATGTTGTGATAGATGGAAGACACGTCTCCAGTGTTTTAGATGTGCGTGCGCTCCGAGGTCCTAATATCGACTCGGACCACTATCTTGTTGCAGCTAAGATTCGCACTCGCCTCTGTGCAGCAAAAAACGCACGCCAACAAACACAAGGAAGGTTCGACGTCGAGAAGCTGCAATCACAACAGACAGCCGAACTATGAAGAACTATAGAAATTTAAAGATAAAAAGTCACGATTGTCATATATTTTCAATGGAAATTTTTTCTGTGTTTTGCGAGTTTGCGGAGTTGTGGCTTTTCCCTTCCAGAGGAACATCAGAGTTGTTCAATTTATTATTTTTAGCTTTTCCCATTGCGCTTGTAGGCATAGTCGTTTGGAATTTCATAAGTGCGTGACAGCTACGAGTTCGTTGTTGCAGTTTAATTTGTATTACACCGTCTAGATAGAGTTTTGATTTAATATAATAAGTAAACAACTTCACACGCGTGATCGCTTTGAAGTTTTGAGAATCATTTGTAATAAATATTCGAGTATAAATTAAGGCGCAGTTATTGCTCGTGCAATCGATTTTGGAATGGTGTGTTAATTTTTCTGTGTATAATTTATGTATTGAGTGGGAAAAGTTTTTATTGTGTTCGTTGTATGGGGCGATTTCTACTGTCAGAAGGAAAAAAATTTTTAAATACAGTATTTTTCGGATATAAGAGCCGAGCGAAATACTTAAAATTGGAACACTTTATCCGGGGAAGTCTTATATGAAAACCCCGGATGATAGCACTTTTAGGGCTTATATGAAAATCCCGCTTTATGTACCTTTTGAGGCTTATATAAAAGTGCAAATATGAAACAAATACTTTTTTAAGCTACGAGTATGTAAATATTTATTAGATACTTTTTAAAAATAATTTAGTATATAGTATGTATTCATCACTACATATGTAGTGAACAGAAAAAAACAAATGAGATTTTTGTCGCTCATGCTTGAAAAAATTTTGCACAGAACGAAGTCTTAAAAAATTACATTAAAAAAAAAATTGTTATTTTAGATTGGAAAGACATCGCATTATGGAGAATGTCTCCTTCCATGCTTTCTAATTCAGCAATGTATTTATGTTTTGGCAGGAAGTGGACTCTGAGGCTGTGAATGCAATACAGAACTTCTGCAAGTGACGGTGTTTTTAGCATTTCGTCAGTCTCCTCTTCATCTTCGGACCCGTCGTTAACAATTTGCAGTGGATCTGCTTCTGCATCAACAATGGAACTAACAATTTGCTCATCAGTCCATGTCCAATGTCATCATCAAATACAATATATGTTTCAAATAAGCTTTGTGTATTTGCATCTGCCAGGCTCTCAACGATTTTGTCTACTTCAGCAATTGTATCTTCTAATTTCTGATCAGTGGGTGTAGTTCTAAATTTTGCTTTTCTTTTGTTACCAGCCATCCTGTAAAAAAATAAACCCTAATAAATTTTGCAAACATAAAAATTATTTCACTTACACTTTTGCCAAAGTTTCACATTTACCGCCATTAATCAACAAACATATGTTTTTACAGATTGCCATACCGCAAAAAAAAATCAAATAAGTGTTGTCAGATTTTTCATTCTTATATCCGGGGATTTTTGTGTGGATTTCTTTAAATGGCTCGCACATTTTCAATATTATAAGCGGGGAGATCTTTTAAACGGGGAACACATTAACCGGGGATTTTTCTGTATATTGCTTATGTGGAATTTTTTGTGACCTGATTTTATTTCCTTATAAGCGGGGAAATCTTTTAACCGGGGGGCTTATATCCGAAAAGTACTGTACTGCAAATGTCATTTGGCACAGTAACTGATTGTGCACTATATGCAGTTCCGTGCAGTACTACATGCAATTACTTGCAGTATCATATGTTGACCTTACTTTTTTCTCCATGCAACAGTATCGTCGTCCTGCAGGTGAGAAGCAATGCTCAATATTTCCCTTCTTGACGCAACCAAAAAAGAAACGCATAAATGATGAATCAACGAGAAATCAACATACTATTTGAGAATCGACGGAAGTATCATCAAATAGAATATCTAATTGGAGTGCATCATCATCCGGACAAGAAAATGTGACATCAGTTGATTCCAGTTTTACAATGCTTGACAGCTCTAATGTTCCGAAGTCTGATACGTTTCATAATGAATATGTCGTTTTGGAGCTTTCTACTGATATTGGTACTTATGTGGGAAAAAAAATTGATGACTACACGAAAAAGGAACTTTTGGAGAACCCATGGACGCCAAGCAATGATTACGAGTTTCAATACTTTATAAGGATGATTAACCGCAAGGAAAAAAAATTTTACGAAAGAACCATTTGGAAGCTCATAAAGAATGGCTTGTTCTATCGAATGTGCAAAATGGACTATATTGTAAATATTGTCCATGGTTTACCAACCGAAATGAAGGTGTATATCAAAAGAACGTTCCCTTAGGTGTTCTGGTGACACAGCCATTGAAAACTTTCAAGAACCTGACGGGAAGTTGTGGAGATCTGGAAAAACATTATAATTCAAAAATGCAATAGCTGCAGGAAAGGACTTCCTGCGTACATATCGCAACCCTCAAAAGGAAGTACGAAGTATTATAGATGACAATTATCGATCCCGTATAAAAGAAAGCAGAGAAAGATTGATGCCTATAGTCAAAACTATCATTTTCCTCGGCAAACAAAATATTCCACTACGAGGGCATCGAGACGATTGGCCAATTTCAAGCGAAAATTATCCAGACATTAATGATGGCATTTTCAGAAGATTTATTAGATTTAGAGTAGATTCTGGTGATGAAGTCTTGAAAAATCATCTGAAAACTTCAAGTTCACGAGCAACTTATGTAAGTAAGATTATTCAAGATAAGATAATCGACTGTTGTGGAATAGAAATAGTCAATAAAATTCTCAAACGTGTTAATGAGTCCGGCTTCTACGCTGTACTTTTCGACGAAACTCCAGATGCAGCAGGAAAGGCTCAGGTATGAAAAAATAATTGTTCCAATACCATTTCACGAATTTGACAAACGAATAAATGTACAATTGATTGTATATTTATAGTAATTTTGTAAATTTACAGTTTCATTATTTATTTGCAGGTTAGTCTCATCCTTCGACTGGAAGGATTCCAATGAACCTGTCATCTGAGAGGATTTTGTGACATTCATAGTCGCTTTCGGTGAACTTACGAAAGATACTTATGAAAATGAACCCAACGACTCTTCAGGTACTGATGAAGAACTGAGCACGAGTGCAAATACAAGTATTAAAGATAACAACCTCGAGAAGATTTCACTCACGGGAGCTGCGTTAGGACAGTTGGTTTTGAAAGACATGAAAGATATGGGGCTGGATGTTCAGAAATGCGTTACAAAAGGCACTGATGGTTGTATTGTTATGTTGGGAGATCGCGGAGCCGCGAAGGAAATACAAAGAAGCTACAAACGCTGTGATGATACCATGTTTTTCCCCATAAATTGAACAGCAGCATTTCGAAATCCGTTCAAATATCTTTGATTAGAAAGATATCTGAAATAATCAAAGAGGTTACAACATTTTTCTAAGTTTCAAGACCGAAACGTACCACATTGGTTGCAACACTGAACACACGAAGAACTCATGCTGATCATCACTTTAATGAAATTTTTTTAAATGCCACACAAATGGCTGAAAAATTAAATGTTGAAGTGAAACAGCCCAGAAAATGTGGTCGTCAGAGTCATCGAAATAATCACCCATCTCAAACTGTGAAGATTTCTACAGGATTTCTGCATACTTTCCACTCACTGACACGGTCATGCAAGATATAAAAATGCGGTTTTTCGATGAAGTTCTTGAAAGTTTCAATTTGAGTCAGTTGTTACCAAAACTTAACCAAAATTTAGAAGAAAAAGATTTAACTGTACTCATCGAATGCCTAGTTAGACGTTTTGGGAAAACCTTGCCAGGAAACACAGATCTGCAAAAAACGAAGCTCAACGCAGAAATAGCGCTTTGACAAGAACAATGAAAAATGAAAATGAATACGAGAACACAAGTGCTTTCTGCCTTAGAAACCCTCTGCACTTGCGACAAGGATATATATCCGACAATTCATATTCTCTTTCACGTACTCTGCACTTTGCCAGCCACAAATGCTAGCGCTGAACGATCCTTTTCTTCTTTGCGTCGAATCAAGACTTGGTTAAGAACATCGATGCTCCAGAAAAGATTGAAGTGCTTAGCACTCCTCAACATAAACTACGACATTTTGTGGAACCAGAAGAAGAAATAGAAATATTTATTAAAATGAACACACACCGCATTGATTTTTGTGCTGTAAATTAAATGTTCAAATATGTATAAAAAGTAAAATTATAGTCTATATAAAAAAATTATACAGTTTCCCCACAAAACTCTAATCTGGATCCGCCCCTGATATGTACGTGTATACTATATATATAAATGCAAGTGGAAACAGAATATATGTGTGTTTGTATTTTGTTTTTTATCTTTTATCTTTCTTTTATTTTTATTTTTCGCTTTAGAGTGTAGCTTTTGTGATTAATCTGCCTTAGCTTATGTTTAAGCAATCCTACTTACTGCTTTAAGAAGCAGAAGGGGTATTGGGGGGAAAATAGTGCAAGTAGTTACTTGAATTTGTATTGTTTTTTTATTATGTGTGTATATATACACAAATGTTTTTGATCGTTTTTTTTGTTGTTTTGTGAATATCGGTTATTTTCCGCTTCCTCCGTTAAGGCGTTAAGGTACCGATATTATTTGGTTTTGCGTTTTGTTAGCGTGCTGGTACCCGTTTTTTTAAATGTTAAAACGGGTTTTACTGGTTTAAACCAGTACAAACATATATATATTGTAATAAAAAATGAAAACGATACACTTACTTTGACTCGCTTCAAGGGTCTTTTTTGTGCTTGCATTTTGTGGGGACAGTTGTATCTACTTTACTTTGTTTTGGGGTCAGTGGACTCTTTGGTGACGACCAGCTTCACCTTATTATTTTTTCTTCTGTGCAATTCTCCCTTGTTGGTAGCATGCAGATTTCTGTGATGTCCAGCTGTGTTTTTGTTTCTTCTTCTTTCCTTCTCCCGTTTGGAATTGTTGTTTGTATATAGTTTTGTGTTCGCGCCCGTTTTTTAGTACGCTTTTATTAGCTTCCCTTGTATGTAGTGATGTAAGTATGTTTGTTTGTAACATTTTTAAGTGGTACAGAAACCTAGAATATTTAAGCGACACTGTAGGAAGGCGATTAAATTTAAGCAGCTCACCAAAAAGATGCGCTTAAAAGTATGCAACATCTATATAAAACTAGTTTTGGTGACATTTGAATAGCATACTGAGTTGGGCGTCGACCGTTCATTAGATTCAATGCTGTATTTATAAATATACGTTCTCTGGTTGTACAGTACATCATGCAGTAATTTATCTGGGCTCTCGACTGTTTGCTGCTGGACAAGCTTATGTATGTAGCACTTAGTCGTTGTAGACTTTTGGACGGTATTCCAATTGAAGAAATAGACTGTTCAAAGTTGACAGGTAAAACCCCATGTAACAGTGAAGCTTTAGAAGAAAAGATTCGATTAAGAAGTAATAATTCGTAAAGTCGTCAATAGAACTTGGTCGCAAATAATATTACAAAAACTCAATGAAAGGTTACGAGTAGATATTAAATGCTGCCTAATTTTCGATTTACTTAACCAATACTACATGTCATAGTTCATATTTTAACAAATTTGGGGTTTCTCACATCAAACTAAAAAACTAAAAATAAATATAGTTTAAAAAAACTAGAAAACACGCTTTTAAAACATATCAAACTAAAAAGTGAAAAATAATTCTTTGCATAAACTAACAATAATAATGAAGGAAAAATTCCTGCATTATTGTGAGAAAAGCGTGGGGTGCTTGGTGACATATTTTTCATATATCGATATTTTTCATGTAACGTATTTTGTATACATACACATATTTTTTTTTTTTTTTTGATGTCACAGCACTTCACTATTCACTCTTTTGTTTGTTTTTTTTTTTTGGCTTTGTGGTCACTGCACTTTAATATATGTATGTATTAATATTCATTTGGGCACTACGACTTCATCCTGTCACTTCAATTTAAATTCTTTTTTTTTTCGTTATTGTTGCTTAGGTCATCCGTATTTTCACCTGTCACCATACTTTTTTTCTTTTGTTAAGTGCACGTTTGTGTATTATATATTATATGTACATTAGGGTGATTCAAAAAAATTTTTTTTTTTTTTTTTTCAATTGGTACTCGCAAAAATAGGTTCCTAGACACCTCTAAGAAAACCTCTCCAAATATGAATTTTTAATTGTAACGGGAAGGTCCTCCGCCTAACGGTTTTCTATTTTTTCTTATTATCAGATAGAAAAATTTATATCTCGCTTCCAACTACTTGAAAAAATATTTTGTTAATTAGGTTTTGTAGGAAATTGAATGCTCTAAAATATGGTCTCTTATGATTTTTTCGTAAACCCAACCGTTTAAAAGATATTAACGGTTGAAATTTGACTATTTTTGGAAAAATTCTTTTTTTCTTATTAATTTTATAACTCAATGAAAAAAAATTATTATGAATAGATTTTTGGAGAAGCTTTCTTAGAGGTGTCTAGGAACCTATTTTTGCGAGTACCAATTGAAAAAAAAAAAAATTTTTTTTTTGAATCACCCTAATGTACATATATGTAGACTCACAATATAATTTTTTCTTGTAAATTTCTATTTTATTATAATTTTTTTTTTACCTAACTTTTAGATTTTGTCACCTTGTATAATTGTATATTATATATACACATATATAAAAAAAATATATGCATATATAAAAATATATATACATATATATTTTTTTTTTTGTTCCACTTCACTCGCACCGTTTTTTATATGACCAATGGTGCCGGAGGATGGAGTCATGTGTAGAAGTTCACGCAAGTGAGGAAAGTTCTCTGATCGCCATTCACTTGGGAGTGGCCAGAAACGATTCCTTTACACATGGCTCAAGCAGCTCACTACTTCCGGTCTTTGACCAAGTATCCTCTGGGCAGCCTAAGAACATCTCTTCGAAGGCGAGCTAAAATGAGAAGGCGAAACATTCCCTACATAGGGTTGTGCGCTGGGCTTGGGACCCGCCAGGTAAAAAACAATACCGATGAAAAAGTTTAAACAGCCTCGGATGAGAGACCCCCCTTTTGATGACGACCATGGCAAACGGAATAAGGACTACGATTTGAGGGCATGCACCTGGAATGTTCGGACCCTTAATTGGGAAGGTGCCCAGCTGCTTGATGTCCTCGCAAAAATAAAGGCTGACATCCGCCGTCCAAGAAATGCGATGGACGGGACAAGGACAGAGACGAGTAGGTCCTTGTGACATTTACTACAGTGGCCATATAAAGGAGCGCAAGTTTGGGATTCGTGGTGGGAGAGAGACTCCGTCGCCGAGTACTATCATTCACTCCGGTGAATGAACGTCTAGCCACAATCCGCATCAAAGCGAGGTTCTTCAACATATCGCTGATTTGCGCCCACGCCCCGACGGAAGAGAAGGACGATGTGACCAAAGATGCCTTCTATGAGCGCTTGGAGCGCGCTTATGAGAGCTGCCCCCGCCACGATGTCAAAATCGTTCTTGGCGACTTTAACGCCAGGGTGGGCAAAGAAGGTATATTTGGCACTACGGTCGGTAAATTCAGCCTCCACGACGAAACATCCCCAAATGGGTTGAGGCTGATTGACTTCGCCGGGGCCCGAAATATGGTTATCTGTAGTACTAGATTCCAGCATAAGAATATTCATCAAGCTACCTGGCTGTCTCCGGATCGAAAAACTACCAACCAGATCGATCATGTTGTGATAGATGGAAGACACGTCTCCAGTGTTTTAGATGTGCGTGCGCTCCGAGGTCCTAATATCGACTCGGACCACTATCTTGTTGCAGCTAAGATTCGCACTCGCCTCTGTGCAGCAAAAAACGCACGCCAACAAACACAAGGAAGGTTCGACGTCGAGAAGCTGCAACCACAACAGACAGCCGAACGATTTTCTACTCGGCTTGCACTCCTGCTCTCTGAGAGCACTAGTCAACAACTCGGTATAGGGGAACTGTGGGATGGCATTTCAAATTCCTTACGTACAGCTGCAACCGAAACTATTGGTTTAAGAGCAAAAGAACAGCTGGTACGACGAGGAGTGCCGTGTCGCAGCGGAGAGAAAACAGGCTGCCTACCTCGCAACGTTACGATCGACCACAACACGTGCGGGATGGGATAGATACCGAGAGTTGAAGAGGGAAGCGAGACGCATTTGCAGACGGAAAAAGAAAGAGGCCGAAATGCGTGAGTACGAAGAGCTTGATAAGCTGGCCGACAGGGGTAATGCTCGAAAATTCTACGAAAAAATGCGGCGGATTACAGAAGGTTTCACGACCGGAGCATACTCCTGTAGACCCCCAAAGGTGATCTAGTCACTGATGCCCAGATCATAGTTAAATTATGGAGGGAACACTTCTCCAGCCTGCTGAATGGCAGTGAGCGCACAACACCAGGAGAAAGAGAACCCGATTCCCCAATCGATGACGATGGAGCAGACGTTCCATTACCCGACCATGAAGAAGTTCGAATAGCAATTGCCCGCCTCAAGAACAACAAAGCGGCAGGGGCCGACGGACTACCGGCCGAGCTATTCAAACACGGCGGCGAAGAACTAATAGGGAGCATGCATCTGCTTCTTTGTAAAATATGGTCGGACGAAAGCATGCCCAACGATTGGAATTTAAGTGTGCTATGCCCAATCCATAAAAAAGGAGACCCCACAATCTGCGCCAACTACCGTGGGATTAGCCTCCTCAACATCGCATATAAGGTTCCATCGAGCGTATTGTGTGAAAGATTAAAGCCCACCGTCAACAAACTGATTGGACCTTATCAGTGTGGCTTCAGACCTGGAAAATCAACAACCGACCAGATATTCACCATGCGCCAAATCTTGGAAAAGACCCACACCAGAAGAAGAAGGAGAATCGACACACACCACCTCTTCGTCGATTTCAAAACTGCTTTCGACAGCACGAAAAGGAGCTGCCTTTATGCCGCGATGTCTGAATTTGGTATCCTCGCAAAACTAATGCGGCTGTGTAAACTGACGTTGAGCAACACGAAAAGCTCCGTCAGGATCGGGAAGGACCTCTCCGAGCCGTTCGATACCAAACGAGGTTTCAGACACGGCGACTCCCTATCGTGCGACTTCTTCAACCTGCTTCTGGAGAAAATAGTTCGAGCTGCAGAACTAAACAGAGAAGATACCATATTCTATAAGAGTGTACAGCTGCTGGCGTATGCCGACGATATTGATATCATCGGCCTCAACACCCGCGCCGTTAGTTTTGCTTTCTCCAGGCTGGACAAGGAAGCACAGAAAATGGGTCTGGTAGTGAACGAGGGCAAAACGAAATATCTCCTGTCATCAAACAAACAGTCGTCGCACCCGCGACTTGGCTCTCACGTCACTGTTAACAGTCATACTTTGAAGTTGTAATAATTTCGTCTATTTAGGAACCAGCATTAACACCACTAATAATGTCAGCCTGGAAATCCAACGCAGGATTGCTCTTGCCAACAGGTGCTACTTCGGACTGGGTAGGCAATTGAAAAGTAAAGTCCTCTGTCGACGAACAAAAGCTAAACTCTATAAGTCGCTCATAATTCCCGTCCTGCTATATGGTGCAGAGGCTTGGGCGATGACAGCAACCGATGAGTCGACGTTACGAGTTTTCGAGAGAAAAATTCTGCAAAAGATTTATGGTCCTTTGCGCATTGGCCACGGCGAATATCGCATTCGATGGAACGATGAGCTGTACGAGATATACGACGACATTGACATAGTTCAGCGAATTAAAAGACAGCGGCTACGCTGGCTAGGTCATGTTGTCCGGATGGATGAAAACACTCCAGCTCTGAAAGTATTCGACGCAGTACCCGCCGGGGGAAGCAGAGGAAGAGGAAGACCTCCACTCCATTGGAAGGACCAAGTGGAGAAGGACCTGGCTTCGCTTGGAATATCCAATTGGCGCCACGTAGCGAAAAGAAGAAACGACTGGCGCGCTGTTGTTAACTCGGCTATAATCGCGTAAGCGGTGTCCACGCCAATTAAGAAGAAGAAGAATGGTGCCGTCCGGTACGGCTCGAAGGACCACGTAATAATTGTAGGGTTTCGCGGCACTCACCTTGTAATATTATAAATATCTATTAGTTTGTCATAAATATGTAACATGACACTTATGACCCATATGGTCCGTTTTACTGTAAACGAAATAGCTACAATAACCACAAATTGAAGAACTGAGATAGCTCAGTTGAGTAACAAAATCAAAACCTTAACAAATACGCCACAAGTAACTGAGTATGAAACTCATGATTCTATAACATGTAACGAAAATTTAGATATCATAAAGTCTTTGCCAGAATTCTCTGGTAAATCTTATGTCAGCTGGAGAGAAGCTGCAAAAAATTCGATTAGCCTATATATTGAAGGAAGTAGAAGGTATTTTGGAGCACTAACTATCCTCCGAAAAAAGATTGTCGGTAATGCCAATGATATTTAAACTAATCATGGTACAGTTTTGAATTTAGAAGTAAATTTTGCAAGGTTTGATTTCGCTTACGCCGAAAGACGACCAATTCACGTAACTAATCAAGAGATGAGTATTATGAGACAGGGATCGACATCCTTAACACTAGAACTACCACACTTTTGTCGAAGCTATTTCTACCAAAACCGGTCAAAATGACTGGTCTTTAAAAAATAGGTAATAGTAAAGTTTATATAAGTAATAGTTTATTTATTTGTTACAAGATTGGTTGCTTACAAAAGGAATTTTGTGCTAAGTAGTACGTGGGGCCATGATCCCTAAATGAATATTCTTACATTTCATCACTTAAACAATAATAAGTATAATAAAGAAAGTATGATTCGGTTTAAAAAAATTAAAATAAATTCCCATATTAATTTTAGGTTAATTTTATAGTATAAGGTAAATTATTTGGTATATTTATAATTTGTCACATTTCCTACAAACATAGATTTTCTTTTGAGTGCATTTTCCGCATACATAATTTTTACAGATATTAGAAATGGTGCTAGTTTTATTATTATTACAGTACCCAATTTGACACCATTTGCGTGAACAAAGTAAGGTCTTTGAAGTTGTAGGTACAATAGTTTCTCGTGATTCCATTCCTGGTTTAACATTTTTCTCGGTATTTTCAATGGCAAGTTCATCTGCTAATTGAAAAAGAAAATCTTTTTTGGATATCTTTTCACCTGTTGTCTCTCTATATAAGATCCAGGCATTTATGCCCGCTAAGTCTAAAATATTAAGGGGGTATTCTTGTTTAGGATTTTGAAAAAATCGATTTTTTTTTGCATATCTTGAAAGTTTAGACTTTTTTCGGAGATACCGCCGATTTTGTGAGGTGGCGTCCGTGTTCACTAGAATTGTCTCCTAAACTTTAAACGCGTTTTGCAGGTTCTACTGGACCGATTTATTTGAAATTTTTATAGAGTCTTCTTTATAGGCTTGTATATGGTTGGAATTAGCCCCATCCCCAAATTTTTATTTTTATTATTTTTAAAAAATTCGAAATAGTCAGAAAAAGTGATCCAAAAACCTTTTTTTTTTTCAAGCAGTCGCCATTTTGTGAAAAAAATTGTTTCCCAGTTTTCCGTAGTTCCGGCCATTGCGACATTATTCTAGATTAATAATCTTTTTTTTTTTGGTTTCAGATAACTAGGAGGGTTGAAATCATGGGTATGGACACTTTAAAAATTACCTGAAATTCATGCTTCTAGACTAGAATACCCCCTTAAAAAATACTTGTAGTGGCCATCTTCTTGATCCTGATTTTACACAATATTTCTTTGCCATTTGGTCTGTAATATCTACGCCAAACTTAGTTTTATTATAAAACTCAACTGTTTCAGGTAATAGCTTGTTACTTTTATGAACTCTGACGGATTTATGTTTCGAACTCAATATAAGTAGTAGATTGTAAGAACGCACCCACTCGATTTATACAGTAATGAAGAAAATCGAACCATGTTATCCTTCTTTGTTTTACAAATTTTAGGCATTTCCCTTTTGTTTCCGCGTATAGTGCCAATCAATGTTGTTTCTGGCTAGCAATTTAGATGCCAGCGGTAAGCTTGTGAAAAAGTTGTCGGTTGTTATATTTCTTCCCTTCATAGTGAATGGTTCGATAAGTTGTAGCACAACAGATTCACTTAGAGGCTGTGATCTTACTCGTGTCTCATCTTTTCTTAAATAAGGAAACCCATTCACAATATACTTAGTTTTAACATTAGATGTTAGCCAAAATTTTGTCCCAAACTTGTCGGGCTTATTCGGCAAATATTGGGTGAATCTGCATCTGGCTTTTGTTGACAAGAGTTGTTCGTCTATTGTAATATTTTGTCCTGGTTTGTAGTATTGCATACTATTTTTGATGAATCTATCCCATACTGCTGGTACTAAATCAAATTTATCGTTTGAAGACGTTGACTTCTCTCACTTTTTTTTATCAAAGCGAATAAACCTCAATATTTCCGGAAAATCATTTCTACTCATGGTGTTTGCAAAGCAGTTTGGTCCCCATTTTTCGTTCCATAGATATGAAACTTTTAAATATTTTGCTTCGTATGCTCCACGTCCATATAAAACTCCAATGAAAGTTTTCAATTTTGTTGCTGTTAGGTTCCATTTTTAACCCAAAACTCGAGATGCTTCTAATTCCGTGCAAGATCTTATATGTTCAAGCATACGATCGTCGATTACTAAAAAAATGTGCTACTTACTTGACCTTTCATAATGTTTTTTTTTGCATATCCTGTTGGACCGGATACGTCATTGAAGGTATTATGAAGTGCTAATCTTCCAGGACAAGACCCTTCTTGTATTTTTTCCCAACAAGTTCCGTCCGCAGCAATTTCATTTTGATTATATTGTCGTATACTTTCATTTTCATCTTCAGAACTAGAACGCACTTGCATACATCTTCTTTTACGAGAATTCAAAATATTTTCAAATTCACTGTCACTTTCTGAGGAGTCCTGAATATTTTCTTCGTCCAAAACCTCGTTGTCACTATTTTCACTCTCAAAAATTTCTTCTTGGGTACCGCATACTTTATTTTCAATTTCTTGATCACTGTCATATTTGTAATAATTTTTCCCACCTTATACTAATTGAAATATTATTTATTGTTTATTATAAATTATACTATATAACTATTCTATTATCATAACACATCCAACGTCTCCAGATCTAAGTAAATGAACGACTAAATATATCTAATCTACGAGTACAGCATGAAAATGTTGGCATGAATGCATTTGGTTTTGCATTAGGATTACGACCGATCAAGAATTTTCATGATAATTATCATCATCATACTGAATGACACAAAATTCTAAGAAATTCTAAAAAGTTCTAAGAAACACTTTGTAGTTATACAAAACGAGTAATCTTGTTGATTCGTGATCGGTAAGCAAATCGCAGCACATTTACATTTCAACAGGAAGCAGTCATTTTGACTGGTGCTGGTATAAGTACTCATGATACGAAAAATGCTATTTATAATACTATTTCTTAAGTTATCGCTGGAAAAATGAGACATTGTTGAGAGAAAAAAAATGTAACATGAAGGAGAAATTTTAAAACAAAACTACCACACCAGTCAAAATAGCTGTGACTAGTGTTAATTGATTATTATAATGAAGTCAATCAGAAATTGACATAACCAATAAATAAAACTATAATGACGCACGGCACCAATTCAGATATTACAAAACAATTGAATATTAAGAATCGATAAACCGCGTTAGGAACTTTTATAACTGGCTTAAATTACCTCCTAAACCAAATACTATTTATGTGAACACCTACCGATTTGCCAAATGCTCTTGCTAAAGCACAACAACTTCATTCAAATCAAATACGATTACAATTTGCTTTGCAATTTACTAAAAACAACCACCAATTTGGTTCACGAAACCAGCCTCGAGCTAACCAAAGATATCCGAATTTTCACAATAACTTAAGGTACCCCCAATCGAATAATAATTCATACCAAATGTATTCCAATCATCCAGAACCCATGGAAGTGAATCAATCAATCCAATTAATAAATAAGCACAGTCCTGTGCAAAGAAATCAACCGCATATTAGGAGTAACAGGTATAACTGGCAGACCAATTATCAACCAACAAATATACCAAAAAGGTCAACTGAAAGTGCATAAATAAGCACACAACCTCAACCAAAAATTCAAAGAATCAATATTGGTGAGAACCATTTTTTAAGGGTAAACTACGATTTGCCGTATGTTGTTAAAACCGATACAAAAACTGTGAACATCTTTAGAATTCTCATAGATGCGGGAGCAACCAGCTCATATATACGGCCTGGAATTTATAATAATAAAAACATTTTAGAAATTAAAAAGAGGGTTAAAACCATTCATCTGTTGGGTATACAGAAATGTTTTAATGAAAATTTACAGGGCAATCTTTTAACCGGAATTAATTTCCTAAATAAAATCGGAGGGATAATTGATATTCAAATAGAAAATTGATTTATGGGGATAATAAAACAAAGAAAACAAATTTTCTCAATGACTTAATTATACTAACACCCTTTATCAGACAAAAATAATATAAAAAATTATACTACGGATAGAAAAATATATGAAGCAAATGCTCATAATGGTCTAAAAATAAATAATGTTGAAATTTCTGACGAACTTGCTGATATGTATAAATACAATAATAATGAATGAAGGAGGATTGAAGTCATGTGTAGAAGTTCACGCAAGTGAGGAAAGTCCTCTGAACGCCATTCACTTGGGAGTGGCAGAAACGATTCTTTTACATATGACTCAAGCAGCTCACGACTTCCGGTCTTTGACCAAGTATCCTCTAGGTAGCCTAAGAACATCCGTTTAAAGGCGAGCTAAAGTAAGAAGGCGAAACATCTTCTCCGCAGGGTTGTGCGCTGGGTTTGGGACCCGCCACGTAAAAAATCATACCAATGAAAAGGACCAACAAACCTCGGATGAGGGACCCCACTTCTGATGACGACCATGGCAAACGAAATAAGGACTAAAAATTGAGGGCATGCACCTGGAATGTCCGGTCCCTTAATTGGGAAGGTGCCGCTGCCCAGCTGGTTGATGTCCTCGTGAAAATAAAGGCTGACATCACCGCCGTCCAAGAAATGCGATGGACGGGACAATGACTGAGGCGAGTAGATCCTTGTGGCATTTACTTCAGTGGCCATATAAAGATTCGCAAGTTTGGTGTTGGATTCGTGGTGGGAAGGAGACTCCGTCGCCAAGTACTATCGTTCACTCCGGTGAATGAACGTCTAGCCACAATCCGCATCAGAGCGAGGATCTTCAACATATCGCTGATTTGCGCCCACGCCCCGACGGAATAGAAGGACGATGTGACCAAAGATGCCTTCTATGAGCGCTTGGAGCGCACTTATGAGAGCTGCCCCCGCCACGATGTTAAAATCGTGCTTGGCGATTTTAACGCCAGGTGGGCAAAGAAGGTATCTTTGGCACTACGGTCGGTAAATTCAGCCTCCACGACGAAACATCCCCAAATGGGTTGAGGCTGATCGAGTTCGCCGGGGCCCGAAATATGGTTATGGAACCAGAAGAAATAATAGAAAGATTTAGTAAAATGAACAAACACCGTATTGATTTTGTGCTGTAAATTAAATGTTCAAATATGTATAAGAAATCAAATTATAGTCTATATAACAAAATTATATAGTTCTCATACATCCAAATAGATTTGACCTCCTAAGTGATGATGAAGACACTTTTCCGATCGCTGAAGAGGATGTGACAGTGAATGAAACAGAAGTGCTGAATGCTCCAAAACCGCCGCCGTTGATTGTACCAGGTGTTTTTAATATATGTAAGTGATATGATAAACTCTATTGCTAGTGTAATTGCCAAAAAATATTTTAGATATAAATTGTTGAATGATGGCCAAATTAGAGTTATCATAAACGATATAGATTCTTACAGAAAAATTATAAAATATTTAGACAGTGTCAAAGTGTGTTTTCACACGTATCAACCTAAACAGGATCGATCATACAGAGTAGTCATAAAAAGTATTCACTTTTCCACTGCTTTGGATGAAATAAAATGTAATATTACTTCATTAGGTCATAAAGTAAGAAATGTAAGTAATATTAAAAGCAGGATAACTAAGCAACCGTTATCAATGTTCTTTGTTGATTTGGAGCCCAACGCTAACAATAAGGAAATTTACGAGCTTAAACATTTAAATAATGCTATAATTAAGGTAGAGGCTCCCCGTCAAAGTTAATGACATTATTTAATGCTATCGATGCCAGGAATTTGGGCATACCAAAACTTATTGTAAAAAACCGTATAAATGCGTTAAGTGTAATTTAATGCATCCTACTAGTCAATGTACTAAATCCAAAGACACATTACCTACATATATGTGTACATTGCTTACAAAACCATACAGCGAATTACAAAGGCTGCGCTGTATACCAACAACTCGTTCGAAATAAACCGCTTTCTGCAAGCATTAGAAAAGAGATCAAACATATAGATCAACAAAACTTCCCTATCTTAGGTAATGGGTTACCTAAATCAAATTACACTAACAATGTGACAAATAACAACACTGAGCAGACTTATGCTAATGTATTAAAAGGTAATGTTATAGATAACCAAAATGAGAAAAATGAACAAACTACGATGAAAAAAATTGAAGAGCTACTAGCAAAACAAATAGAATTAACAAACACTCTACTTAACATGATGTCTCTACTTATTAATAAGTTATGCAAATAAATTTAAGATTTGCAATATGGAATGCCAATGGCTTATCCCGTCACGCTCAAGAAATTGCAATATTTTTAAATGAGAATTATATTGACATTATGCAAGTGTCAGAAACTCATTTCACAAATATAACGTTTTTACGAATTAAAAATTATGATATAGTCACTTCTAATCATCCCAGTAACAGGGCTCATGCTGGTTGTGCTGTTTTAATTAAAACTTCTATTAATTATGTTGCTCTTAAACCAATTCAAATACCTTCAATACAAGCTGCTGGAATAAAAGTTAGAACCAACAATAATGACGTATATATGTATTTATGCTTTGTACTCACCACCAAGACACAATATATCAGCTTCTGAGTACGAAAGCTTCTTTAGCGGTCTCGGTCCAAGATTTTTTGTAGGAGGAGATTACAATGCTAAGCATCCCTGGTGGGGCTCACGTATTTTAAACCCAAAGGGTGGAGAGATTTACAAATGCATTATAAAGAATAATTTAAAAACTCTGTCAAGCGGTGAGCCAACCTATTGGCCAAGTGATCCATTGAAAATTCCTGACCTCTTAGATTTTGCTGTATATAAAGGTATCCCAACTCAGCTTTTAGATGCGGTTAGCTCAGAAGAATTAAGCTCTGATCATTCGCCAATTACTGTCACCTACAACACATTAATCAAAGTTAAACCACGAAAATATTCTGCTTTAAGCAACAAAAGTAATATTTGCATATTTCAAGACTGGTTAACTCAAAATATAGTACTTAACACCTCTATTAAAACTTTAGCTGAACTGGATGATACAGTTGAAGGTTTTACAAACTTTATTTATGAAGCTGCTTTTGCTGCTACTCCCCAAAAGAGGAATGAATTCTCGCCTCACAACTCATTTCATGTGTCTACAGAAATTAGAGCATTAATACAGAATAAAAGACGTTTACGAAAAAAAATGGCAAACCAGCAGAAATCCAACTGACAAAACTATTCTAAACAAAGCCACAAAGGAGCTGAAAGAAAAATTAGCAGATTTCAAAAATAAATCGATATCCGAATATATGTATTGCGAGTTTAAATTATAGAAATAATGAAGACCATAGGATATGGAATGCTACAAAATACCTAAAACGGCCTAAAAAAAGAAATGTACCTATCAAAGACAGTAACAACGTTTGGTGTAGAACAGATAAAAGTAAAGAAAATGCATTTAGTAAATACCTTGAAACAACCTTCTCTCCTTTTGATAGCAGTGGCAGGAACAATGATGCTGAAATATTAGAAATCCTTGACATAGAATGGCAAATGTCTTTACCACTGAAGCATATTACACCCGCTGAAATACGTACTGAAATAGAGAAATTGTCTAACAAGAAAGCCCCAGGATATGAGAAAATTGATGCCAAAGTAGCTAAATGCTTACCTAAAAAAGGAATTATGTTGCTAACACTTCTTCTTCTTCTTAATTGGCGTAGATACCGCTTACGCGATTATAGCCGAGTTAACAACAGCGCTCCAGTCGTTTCTTCTTTTCGCTACGTGGCGCCAATTGGATATTCCAAGCGTAGCCAGGTCCTTCTCCACTTGGTCCTTCCAACGCAGTGGAGGTCTTCCTCTTCCTCTGCTTCCCCCGGCGAGTACAGCGTCGAATACTTTCAGAGCTGGAGTGTTTTCGTCCATTCGGACAACATGACCTAGCCAGCGTAGCCGCTGTCTTTTAATTCGCTGAACTATGTCAATGTCGTCGTATATCTCGTACAGCTCATCGTTCCATCGAATGCGATATTCGCCGTGGCCAACGCGCAAAGGACCATAAATCTTTCGCAGAACTTTTCTCTCGAAAACTCGCAACGTCGACTCATCAGTTGTTGACATCGTTCAAGCCTCTGCACCATATAGCAGGACGGGAATTATGAGCGACTTATAGAGTTTGGCTTTTGTTCGTCGAGAGAGGACTTTACTTTTCAATTGCCTACTCAGTCCGAAGTAGCACCTGTTGGCAAAAGTTATCCTGCGTTGGATTTCCAGGCTGACATTGTTGGTGGTGTTAATACTGGTTCCTAAATAGACGAAATTATCTACAACTTCAAAGTTATGACTGTCAACAGTGACGTGACAGCCAAGTCGCGGGTGCGACGACTGTTTGTTTGATGACAGGAGATATTTCGTTTTGCCCTCGTTCACTACCAGACCCATTTTCTGTGCTTCCTTTTCCAGCCTGGAGAAAGCAAAACTAACGGCGCGGGTGTTGAGGCCGATGATATCAATATCGTCGGCATACGCCAGCAGCTGTACACTCTTATAGAAGATGGTACCTTCTCTAGTAAGTTCTGCAGCTCGAACTATTATCTCCAGAAGCAGGTTGAAAAAGTCACACGATAGGGAATCGCCTTGTCTGAAACCTCGTTTGGTATCGAACGGCTCGGAGAGGTCCTTCCCGATTCTGACGGAGCTTTTCGTGTTGCTCAGCGTCAGTTTACACAGACATATTAGTTTTGCGGGGATACCAAATTCAGACATCGCGGCATAGAGGCAGTTCTTTTTCGTGCTGTCGAAAGCAGCTTTGAAATCGACGAAGAGGTGGTGTGTGTCGATTCTCCTTTCACGGGTCTTTTCCAAGATTTGGCGCATGGTGAATATCTGGTCGGTTGTTGATTTTCCAGGTCTAAAGCCACACTGATAAGGTCCAATCAGTTTGTTGACGGTGGGCTTTAATCTTTCACACAATACGCTCGATAGAACCTTATATCCGATGTTGAGGAGGCTAATCCCATGGTAGTTGGCGCAGATTGTGGGATCTCCTTTTTTATGGATTGGGCATAGCACACTTAAATTCCAATCGTTGGGCATGCTTTCATCCGACCATATTTTACAAAGAAGCTGATGCATGCTCCTTATCAGTTCTTCGCCGCCGTGTTTGAATAGCTCGACCGGCAATCCGTCGGCCCCCGCCGCTTTGTTGTTCTTCAGGCGGGTAATTGCTATTCGAACTTCTTCATGATCGGGCAATGGAACGTCGGCTCCATCGTCGTCGATTGGGGAATCGAGTTCGCCTTCTCCTGGCGTTGTGCATTCACTGCCATTTAGCAGGCTGGAGAAGTGTTCCCTCCATAATTTAAGTATGCTCTGGGCAACGGTGACTAGATCACCTTTGGGGTTCTACAAGAGTATGCTCCGGTCTTGAAACCTTCTGTAAGCTGCCGCATTTTTTTGTAGAATTTTCGAGCATTACCCCTGTCGGCCACCTTATCAAGCTCTTCATACTCACGCATTTCGGCCTCTTTCTTTTTCTGTCTGCAAATGCGTCTCGCTTCCCTCTTCAACTCTCCGTATCTATCCCATCCTGCACGTGTTGTGGTCGATCGTAACATTGCGAGGTAGGCAGCCTGTTTTCTCTCCGCTGCGACGCGGCACTCCTCGTCGTACCAGTTGTTCTTTTGCACTTTCCGAAAACCAATGGTTTCGGATGCAGCTGTACGTAAGGAGTTTGAAATGCCGTCCCACAGTTCCCTTATACCGAGTTGTTGATGAGTGCTCTCAGAGAGCAGGAGTGCAAGCCGAGTAGAAAATCGTTCGGCAGTCTGTTGTGATTGCAGCTTTTCGACGTCGAACCTTCCTTGTGTTTGTTGACGCACGCACATCTAAAACACTGGAGACGTGTCTTCCGTCTATCACAACATGATCGATCTGGTTGGTAGTTTTTCGATCCGGAGACAGCCAGGTAGCTTGATGAATCTTTTTGTGCTGGAATCTAGTACTACAGATAACCATATTTCGGGCCCCGGCGAAGTCGATCAGCCTCAACCCATTTGGGGATGTTTCCTCGTGGTAGCTGAACTTACCGACCGTAGTGCCAAAGATGCCTTCTTTGCCCACCCTGGCGTTAAAGTCGCCAAGCACGATTTTGACATCGTGGCGGGGGCATCTCTCATAAGTGCGTTCCAAGCACTCATAAAAGGCATCTTTGGTCACATCGTCCTTCTCATCCGTCGGGGCGTAGGCGCAGATCAGCGATATGTTGAAGAACCTCGCTTTGATGCGGATTGTGGCTAGACGTTCATTCACCGGTGTGAATGATAGTACTCGGCGACGGAGTCTCTCTCCCACCACGAATCCCGCACCAAACTTGCGCTCCTTTATATTGCCACTGAAGTAAATGTCACAAGGACCTACTCGTCTCTGTCCTTGTCCCGTCCATCGCATTTCTTGGACGGCGGTGATGTCAGCCTTGATTTTCACGAGGACATTAACCAGCTGGGCAGCGGCACCTTACCAATTAAGGGTCCGGACATTCCAGGTGCATGCCCTCAATTCGTAGTCCTTATTTCGTTTGCCATGGTCGTCATCAAAAGAGGGGTTTCTCATCCGAGGGTGTTTGTCATTTTTCATTGGGGTAGGCTTTTTACGTGGCGGATCCCAAACCCAGCGCACAACCCTATGCAGGGGATGTTTCGCCTTCTCACTTTAGCTCGCCTTCGAACGGATGTTCTTAGGCTACCCAGAGGATACTTGGTCAACGACCGGAAGTAGTGAGCTGCTTGAGTCATGTGTAAAAGAATCGTTTCTGGCCACTCCCAAGTGAATGGCGATCAGAGAACTTTCATCACTTGCGTGAACTTCTACACATGACTCCTTCCTCCTAACACTTATGTACATATATATAATTCTATTTTAAGGCTTAACCATTTCCCTACCCAGTGGGAATGTGCTGAAATTGTGATGGTGCCTAAACCAGCTAAGTCTCAGAACGAAATCACTTCATATATGTAGACCAATCAGTTTGTTGTCTCTATTCTCCAAAATGTTTGAAAAAATATTTTTGCGCAGAGTATTGCTAATACTAAAAGAGAATAAGGTGATACCTGAACACCAATTTGGGGTTCGTCGATATCATGGTACTCCCGAAGAATGCCATCGTGTAATTAATCACATTATTGATGCTTTAGAAAGTAAATAATATTGTTCAGCTGCGTTTTTAGACATACAACAAGCATTTGATATAATTTGGCATCATGGTCTATTATACAAATTAAAAAAAGTATTCTCCTCTCAAGTATATCTAATTCTGAAGTCCTATTTAACAAGCAGGTCGTTTTATGTAAAGATAAATGACGATACGTCTGACATAAAATACATTAATGCAGGAGTCCCACAGGGAAGCGTTCTTGGCCCTGTACTATACACCATCTTTACATCTGCCATTCCAGAAACTGAAAATGTATTAATTGCTACTTATGCTGATGACACTGCTCTATTGTCGTCAAGCCAGTCGCCAATTGAAGCAACTAATTTAGTGCAAAGAGAATTGAACAAGATTCAGACTTGGTTAGATTGCTGGAAAATGAAAGCAAACATGAGTAAATCCGTACACGTTTTATTTACATTAAGGCGAAGCGACTGCCCTCCTTTGCTTTTAAATGATAATACTATTCCTAAAAGTGATAGCGTTAAATACCTCGACATGCACTTGGACAAACGATTAACTTGGAAACAGCACATACAAGCCAAAAATAAACAATTAAAAATAAAAACCAAACAACTTTATTGGCTACTTGGGCATACATCGCAGTTATATCTTGAAAATAAATTACTATTATATAAATCTATACTAAAACCTATATGGACATACGGTGTGTAACTTTGGGGCACTGCTTGTAATTCAAATATTGAAATTCTACAAAGATACCAATCGAAAACTCTAAGATTAATTACAAACGCGCCTTGGTTCATAACAAATAAAGCCATTCATTCAGATCTGAATATACCTTTTGTTAAAGATGAAATTAAAAGATTTAGTTCAGCATATTTGCTCAGGTTCAGTTATCATGACAATCCTTTGGCAGTAATGTTATTAGATGATAGTAATGAAACTATTAGACTTAAAAGACAACATGTTCTAGATCTCTCATTTAGGAATTAAGTAAATGTTTAATTATATACATATGTTACTACGAAATTAAATGCATAATTAAAATTATTATATAAACATTTGTATTTAGATTCTCATGGGAGACCAAAAATATAAGTCAAATTATGGTTATTATTTACTAAAATAGATTGCAAATAAAATGTATTTAACAAAAAAAAAATCTTTTCTCTTTCTTTTATTTTCATTTTTCGCTTTAGAGTGTAGCTTTTGTAAAAATCTGCCTTAGCTTATGTTTAAGCAATTTTGCTTACTGCTTTAAGAAGCAGAAAGGGTATTGCGGGAAAATAGTGCAAGTAGCAGAGAACGTATATTTATAGAGAAGGTTCACGGCGCGGAGAGCGTAAAAAATATTTTTGGCTTACAAAATGCGATGAGCGTGTTTCACCACAGCAATGTGTTGGCCTTTCGCTTATATTTTTATACTTTACATGCAATCATATTAATTGATATGAATATCATTTTGCGAATTTTTCCGAATTCGCTCAAAATTGATAACATTATCATTAAATTATGCTATTTTCAAAGTAATATTTGTAGGTAATGTACAAATAAGAGATACCTTTTAAAAATTTTATATGCGAATATGTTTGTATATTTGTATGCTATATATGTATCTATATACATATGTATATGACATACTATCATAATATCCTAAAAAACTTAATATATGTATTGCAATAAAATTGTATGTAAATTACATTTCTTCACTTAATTTTTCAGATGCATCTAGATATTAGCACATAGTTACATACATACATACATATGTAAGTACAATTCAAATGCAAATCGTGAAGTAAAAAGTGTGCCCGCTCTGCTCTATATGTACATACATATGCATATGTGTACGACATTGCCGAAGAAATAATGTATATACAAACCAACATACAAATATGCATACACATGTAAATATGTCACCCACAAAAACTACAAACATTGCTTTACAAAAACAACAATGGGGCCAAATAGCATCATACATACTTATGTATATGCGTACACATTATAACAAGCCTGTACGACAAGGCTGAAAATCCAGAGAAATCGCTGAAAAGAGTTATGGTAGGAAAAGCGTCGCAAGTGTCCCCTATCCCAAGAGAAAAACATACGCCAAAGAGGGTACGAGAATTATCAGGTTACTTACCACCAACCAAAAAACCAAAAAACGCGAACGATAAAGCGCAGGTGTCATATAGTGAGGTCATTAAGGTAGTACCGAAAGACAGTTCTGTCGATAAGCCCGCATCCGAGAAATGGGTGGACGTGGTGAAAAAGAGAAAGCCGGTTGAAAAAAGAATTCGTACGAAACCAGACGCCGTCATTATAACACAAAGGACGGAGGATCATATGCGGACATTCTCAAGAAAATTAAGTGCGATAGTGGGCTTGAGGAACTGGGAACAAACGTAAGGCACATTAGGAAAATGCTCAAAGGAGACCTGCTACTAGAATTAAAACCCCAAGCAGACAAGAGAGCCGACTCGTTCGAGAGCGCGCTAGAGGGAGTGATTGGAGAAATGGCTGTAATATAGCAAAAAACGCATAACGTCACTATCGTGTGCAAAGACCTGGACGAGATAACCACCCCCGAAGAAATTTGTGGCGCGTTACAAAAGGAGTGTGGTTTCCAGAATATAGGGCCGGCAAACATCAAAAATATGCGGAAGACGAGAAGCGGCACACAAATAGCCCTTATAAGCCTGCGAGTTCAAGACGCTAAGACTGCCCTTAAAAAAGGCAAAGTAAAGATCGGGTGGTCGATCTGTCGACTCCGGGAGTACTCGCCTATTTCCCGTTGTTACAGATGTTTCCATCCAGGCCACATGGCGCGTAAATGTAGCAGTATCATCGACAGGTCCTAAAGGTATCTAAAGTATGCACTAATACACCAAACTGCATGCTGTGCAAAGGGGAGCACTCAGTTCTGAGCACGACTTGCCCTAAGTACATGGAGTTGCTAAAGACAACGAAAAAATGAGAATATTGCAGCTGAACTTAAATCACTGCGCTGCAGCGCAAGCACTGCTGCAACAAACCATAATAGAAAGCAACATTGATGTCGCCTTACTGAGTGAGCAATATTGCCAACGTTCGGAAAGTACCTGGATCACAGATATAAGTGGCAAAGCTGCAATATGGTCCTGCAACGGACAATCACTCACGTCTTGCTGCAGAGAAGCAAAAAATGGTTTCACATGGGCGCAAATAGGAGGAATATATTTCGTAAGCTGTTATGCCCGTCCCAGCGCATCCATTAGAGAATTTGAAGACTTCCTCCTTGAATTATCTTTGGAAAGAAGATGCAAATCACCGATAATAATGGCAGGTGACTTTAATGCATGGTCTACTCCTTGGGGTAGCACATGTTCAAACCATCGTGGGCGTCTGGTTCTAGAATTCCTGAGCCAAACCAACCTCACAATTATTAATAGTGACACCAAAAATACCTATCAAAAAGGAACTAAAGGCTCTATAATAAACCTGATGTTTGCAAATGACGCACTTAGCAGACACATTAAGTGGGAGGTGTCAGACATGTTCACATATAGTGACCACATGGCAATCATTGCAGAAGTTTCGTTCTCTCGGGCCCAAGAACCCTCAAGCATTAACACTACACGAAAAAGAAGCTGGAAGCAAACAGATTTTGATACTGACGTTTTTGAGACAGCCTGGAGTGCAGCAATAGCACCAGGCAAGGCGGCGCCCACTTAGTAACCGGTGGCAGCATGCGACGCTACAATGCGAAGGACGAAATGCCACAATAAGCGAAGACCTGTATACTGGTGGAATGAAGAAATTGCCACGCGGCAGCAACCCAAATGCGCTCCGTTCATGAAGAAAGTCGTCGAGGCATTATTTCCGTCGCACGAACCGATTACTAACGCTGAGCAACGAAACGAAGATGCAGAATCACCCCCACTGGTTACAGAAGAAGACCTATTGGCCATAGCCAAAAAAATCAAAAACAACAAAGCGCCTGGTATTGACGGAATACCAAACAGAGCTCTAATATTAGCCATAATTTCGAAGCCCACTCTTTTTGCAAAAATGTACAACGCATGCATAAAAGAAGGGATGTTCCCCGATCCCTGGAAAGTCCAGCGTCTGGTTTTAATCCCAAAACCAAAAAAACCACCAGATGAACCTTCTTCGTATCGACCTCTGTGTATGCTCGACACAATGGGCAAAGTGTACGAAAGCATAATAAGAAACCGCTTGGAGATTGCAATCCAGGAAGCCGGCGGACTATCGGAAAGACAATACGGCTTCAGAAAATAGAGGTCTACTATCGATGCACTGAAAGAAGTTGTCGACACTGCGAAAAGAGCAGTAAGTGGCAAAAGATGGAAAGGTGGTACAAAAAAATATTGTGCGTTGATCACCCTGGATGTGAAAAATGCATTCAACTCTGCTAAATGGAAAAATATATTCGAAGCCCTATATGGAATACGCGCCCCTCAGTACCTCATAAATATCGTTATGAGTTATTTTAAAAATAGAAAGTTGATCTACGACACCACCGAAGGCATAAAAAGCTACCCTATTACAAGCGGAGTACCACAAGGATCTGTTTTAGGCCCTCTTTTATGGAATCTAGTTTATGATGGGGTGCTAAGAATTCCACAGCCTAAAAACGTTAAGCTAATCGCATACGCGGACGACCTTATAGTGGTAGCAGTAGGTAAACAACTTTATGACCTACAAAATAAATGTAATGAATGCATAAATGGCCTACGCCAATGGTTTTCTTCCAAAAGTTTGGAACTGGCCGAGCACAAAACAGAGGTATTGCTCATAAGCACCAGGAAAATTGAGGAAAGAATAACTCTCACCATAGGAGAGTGCGTAATTACTTCACAACCACAGTTGAAGTATTTAGGGGTAATATTGGACGCCAAACTGAAATTCAAGCAGCACTTGGCAAACGTAGCAAATAAAGCAAACAAGATTTACAACGCGTTATCAAGAATGATGGCAAATAGAGGCTGTGTGCGCTCCAGCCGCCGAATTCTAATCGCAACAGCTATAAGCTCAGTTATCCTATATGCAGCTCCAGTATGGATCCAGGCACTAAACATAAAAGCGTATGCCAAAACAATAAATGCGGTGCATAGACTCACAGCAATAAGGGTAACAAGTGCTTTCCGAACTATTTACAGCGAAGCATCTGAAGTACTAGCTAGTATGCCGCCCATAGACATCCAGGGTGACGAGCTCACAAGATTATATGAGCTATCAGCGCCAATTACAGAAACCCAAAAGAAAGAAGAGAGAAAGAAGAGCATAACTATATGGCAGCAACGGTGGCAAACCTCAACTAAAGGACGGTGGACCCACAGACTTATACCTGACATCCATACGTGGATAAGTAGACGACATGGGGACCTGGATTTCCACCTGACCCAAATATTAAGCGGGCATGGGTGCTTCAGAGGCTATCTATACAAATTTCAAAATGACGTCAGTCCGTATTGTTCGATGTGTGCGGAGTCCATAGAAGACTCTGAACACGTGTTTTTCCATTGTCCTCGGTTTCGAAACATAAGAAAAAAGTTAGAAACCTCACTAGGTGGTAGCCTAACGGTGGAAAATTTGACTGCATTTATGTGTCAGTCCTCTGACAAATGGATAACTGTTCGCGAAGCGGCAACTTCCATCATGACTACATTAAGACAGTTACAGCAGAGTAGGCGTTAGTCCGTCCGTGTTATAGAGGAGACTTAAAATGTCTTGTCACTCCCATGAAGTAATACCTTACCTGGTGGTTCCGTGGGAGTGTCTTGAGTTGGGAGTAGGTTAGGTTTAGCGGATTAAAGTTCCGCACTCCGGCTTTCGATGCTTCCTCCTACTATAAAAAAAAAAAAAAAAAAATATGCGTACACATGTAAATATGTGCGTATGACATTCCCACACAAATAATGCATACACAACATACATACTTATATGCGTTCACATGTAGATATGTCACCCGCAAAAATTACGAATATTGTTCTACAAAAACAACAATGGGTTTAAATAGCATCAGCGGCGTCACAAGTCAATATGGCAGCCAAACAGTCGATGCTCAAATTTGTAGAAAAACACCGAACGACAATATTTTCATTCATGAACGAAAGCGCACTTTCAACAGGCAAACTTGCTTCATTCATAAGAACAAACACTATTACATCTCCCCGAGCATGCCTTTGCCTACAAGCAGTGTTGGTACATGTAGGGAAAATTCCCTACACGTAGGGATTTAAGTCGAAAAAAATGGACGTGGGGAAAAAAGGACAGATTTTTATATGTAAGTAAAATGTAGGGATTTGTCGACAAAGCAAAATCGAAATTTCTATGTAATTTTTTTTCGGTCAAAATGCAAATAAGTGTATTTGGCAACTTTTTATCAAGAATATGTTCGAATGGCAGCATTAAATCGGTTTCAACTTCACGTTGTCAAAGGCAGCACTCTGAAAAAGTGTTTGTATGGCAGCATGCTGGCGTCGCATATAATTCGTTTGCCGCTTTTAATTTGATTGCTGACTTTTTGTGAGGTAAGTCTGAAGTAAGTTTTATTGACAAAAACCATTTTTGCAGAAATAAGTTCTTCAACAGAATCGGACGAGAGTATTAAAAAAAGCCGCAAATATCGTAAACAAAAGTTTACAAATAAGTGGCTAGGAGACGAAAGATTCAAGGGTTGGTTACAAGCTTTGGCCGGTGAGTCGTTTAAATGCAAATGCGCTGCCTGCAACAAAATTTTAAATTGCGGCAAGTCTGATTTATTGAAACAAAAGCACAGCAGAAAAATGTAAAAGCCATAAGCAAAACGAGCAAATTGAATACTTTTTTTAAGAGAAACGTAAATGCAGAAGCGGATATAGATACAAAAAAAATTTGAAATAAGACTCAGCATGTTTTTCGCTGAACACAATGTCGCTTTGACAGTGGTAGATCACCTAATCCCACTTTTAAAAGAAATAGTGCCGGATTCTGAAATTATAAAAAATGTTGATCTTGGGAGGAAAAAGTGCACCAGCATAATAAAAACTGTAGTAGCAAAAGAAGAAAAGGACAACTTGGTAAATAAGTTAAAAGTAAATCCGTTTTCCGTAATGATCGACGAGAGCACAGATATCGGCCTCAATAAGCATATGTGCATCCTGGCCAGGTTTTACGACGAAGAAAAGGGACGAGTTATGGTAAAGTTGTTGGATCTACTACCAATAGGCACTGCAGATGCTCTGTACAAGACTTTTAAGGAATTAAATTTATCCCTAGGAATTCCATTTAATAACATAATTGGTAAATAAAATAGAATGATCATATGTATATTCATCACATATATGAATATGTATGTATGTATAAACATAAATTTTAAAATCGTTTTTTATTCCTTGTATTTTTAAGGCATGTGCAGCGACGGCGCAAATATTATGGTCGGGAAATGCAATTCATTCGCTTCCAGGTTGATTAATGACATTCCAAACGTGGTCGTTGTAAAATGTATTTGCCATTCGGCCGCAATTATTGCAAGTAAAGCTTGCTTAGCACTGCCAAGAGCACCCGAAGATCTTTTGCGGCAAATCGGTTCGTATGTCTCTGGAAGTTCCAAGAGATGTACGCAATTGGAAGCTGTGCAGGAAATGTTAGGTGGGAGGAAAAAAAATCCTAAGGATGTGTGCAACTAGATGGCTGTCACATCATAGGTGCGTCGAAAGTGTTTTAGAAAACTGGGAAGTGCTTTTAGAATTTTTTAAGCAAGCTGCCGCGCAAGATAAGTTGAAATCTACAGAAATTATTTCGTTTGAACTCAATAACGAGTGTAATAGAGCTTATTTACTTTTTCTTAAGTATGTCCTCAACGATTTTAATACTCTAAATGCACTTTTTCAATCCAAAGTGCCACTAATACATGTTCTTCACCAGGAATCAGAAAAATTATTTTTGAGTCTAGGTCAAAATTTCATTAAAAAGTCGGAACTTAATACTACTTGTGCTGTTAGATCACCGCATGCATCGATCTCTTAACAACTATTCCGAAGGCTGCTGCAAACAAAATAAGAATGGATTGCTTGCAGTTTTACATTTTTGCTTTAGAAGAAATACAGCGAAGATTGCCCCTCGGAACAGGTATATTTACAGAAATGGAGTTTTTAAGTCCGAAATTGCAATGGGGGTAAAAGTAAACAAAAATGATTTCACATTTAAAAATATTTGCAGCAGATTTAATGTAGATGCTTACGCTCTTCTACAAGAGTGGAGAACTTTTGAGTTTAATTTTAAGAGCGATGAAAAAGATAATCTTTTAAAGATGGGCACTGAAGAGTTTTGGAGCAATATCACTAAAATGAAAAACTTTAAGGACAATTTTGTTTGTCCTACTATATGAAAATTAGCCAAGTTTGTTTTAACACTACCACATGCCAATGCAGATTCCGAAAGAATTTTTTCTATAGTTACAGATGTTCGTACGAAAAAAAGAAATAAGTTAAGCCATGCAAAATAACTTCGATTTGCATAATCCGCTCTTTTTTGCAAGACGAAAATCTAAATTGTAGCATTTTTCAGTGCAAGGAATCGCATCTAAAAAAATGACAGCGTCTGAACTCTACGACCATCATTAATATTTTTTTTTGCACTGTGGTTACATCATTCTTAAAGTTTACGTGTTTTTTGTTTGTTTAGTTTTTTTAAACCAAATAAATTAACGTCGCCTTAGTTAACCTTCCATTTGATTGGACCATTCTTGTTGTACCTATGCTAGTCTAACTTAAAACATGAAATGTATTTAAATGAAATGAATTTTTATATATGTATGTGTACACATACAAGGCAATGGTGCACATATTATATTTTTATGTATTATACATATTTAATATTATAATAAATGTTCCAAATGTCTAACCTTTTGTACTTTAAGGTCAAAGTTTTTTGTTTCCTTTTAATATTGTAAGAAATGATTGGTAAAACTTGTAGGGAATTTTGTGGGGAAAAATTTTAAACAGCGTAGGGAAAAGTAGGGATTTTTTTCTTCTTATGTGGGGATTTTCCAAAAAATTATGTACCATCACTGCCTACAAGTGTCTTTTCGCGACGATGGCAAAAGCTAAAAATTATAAATTGAACAATTTCTGATATTTGTATGAGAAGGAAAAAGTGACAACCCCGCCAATATAAGTATTAAAATATATTAGAATAAAGTTGACAACATAGTTTATTTGTCGATTCTCAAGTCAAGAAATGGGTCAAAGAAAATATTCAATGTTCCTCTGATTTATGTGTACAGTGATTTCCGGTTAAATATTACTCCGCTTGAATGAAAATCATCCCTCTTAACTGCCTATATCTTGCTGCATCTCACGGTTTGTTTTTTTAAAATACGTAGAAACTATTGTTTTAAGTACCACTCGATTAAGTATCCGCACTCGCTTATGTGCCATATTAAATTTTTTTTAACAAACCACAAAAATCTGTATCTTTGATTGTGGCACATAATCGGGATTGACTGTATTTGTCAAGGAATGTACAAAATATTTGGATGTGGCTTGCAAAAATCTGCGTCGATATGTATACAAGCTCACACACAAACATACATATCTACGCTGGTTTGTTGGAGAAGCTGGTACAGCGGCAAGGGAAGCAGTGGCAATTGGCGATCGTTCGTTTGTGTTTTCGGCACAGTTCGGATTTTCTACCAACAACACAATGTTGTGACGCGTCAGTCTTTCGACACATTGACTCTTTGACATGAAAGCAAAAAATATGAGCTTCGCCATTGGTTGTCCGCGTCAACGGAAATTTCGCATGAAGCATTGAGTGTACATATTTACATACATTTGTTGCGTGTGGACAAATTTACAAACATTATGCGTATGGTTCTTTTATATTTGTTTACATGCACACCTAATTAAGTATATATGGGCAAATGTGTGACCGCTTGGTCTTTTAACATGATACCGAAAAGTTTAATGACCAAAGCAAATATTTATTTAAGTATATATATACATATATACAAATGTAAATATATGTATGTCGTACCAAACCTATATAAAATGCATAATTAGGTAGTAATGCACATCTTATTCAATTATATATTTGCAAAGATTTTATGGAATTCATCATAAAATAGCTCAATTTTAAAATATATACATACTTATCTACATACTTATGTATGTGCTTTCATGACAAATATGTGTATGTATAAATTATATGCAGCGTCGTTTGCGCATAGTAAATATGCGAATCTGTAAGCGTACATTCCTTAACATCGGAATTATCATTATTTTTCTCATTTAACACTGAAAATGCTCAATTCTGCTATTATCGTGTCCCCTCATGTTAAATGTGGTGAAACACGCTAATAATTTTTCTGTGGTGTGGTGAAACACGCTCATCCAAAACAGGTAATATCCCACACGTGAAATATCCCTAATCGTGAACCTTCTCTATAAATATACGTTCTCTGATGGAGGAGTCTCACCACAGACCAATTATAAGCGAGTTTCACCACATTTAACAGCGATTGAGGGGTTTTTAGAGTCTATGAGAAATAACATGTTAATGTAAATAAAAGAGAACCAATGCAGGGCAATATACATACATGTGTATTTCTATGCAGGTGATTTTTAGTTGGCGGAAAAGTTCCTGTATGCTACATATCACTTTTTCTAAAGCTACATATGTATATGTATGTATATGTACCAGCTTTCAAATTCAAATTATGCGGTGGCATGCCTGGTGGTTCCAAAGAATTTAAAAATTCAACCGGATAATTGACTGCGTCTTCATCATTCATAGCAGTATCAATGGATTTATACGTTTCCGAATTACCTGGCAATTTTTCCTGGATGTGGAAATTGACATTTACATTTTTTGTGCTAAAATTGCACGTTCTCGTAACCAATCATGGTTATTATAATTTTGAGCAATATTTGGAAAAACGCGATCAATGAGTTCTTCTTTTGATGATACAATTATTGAAAAATTATTCGGTATCGTGAAAAGCCCATTTTGATCACTTGCCATTTTTCCATCGCCAATCTTTAGCAATTTCTTTGAAAACTCACGTGCTGAAGAATCATTTTGAAGACGCACACGCATATTGGTCGTCAACGAAAGCATTTGTACTTGTGCCCACAAAAATGAACTTTTCAAACATGCATTAATTTCATCAGCTGGTGTTGATCTCGGAATAACAGGCAACATTTGGCGAAAATCACCTGATAACAATATTAATGCTCCGCCAAACAGCTGTAAACTCCGTCTCAAATCTTGTAATGTTCGATTTAAGGCTTCCAAAGATTTTTTATGGGCCATTGGACATTCGTCCCACAAAAAAAAAGGATGTTTGTTGCAAGACTTTAGCCATTCCAGAACTCCTTTAAATATTGCATGTTGGTGTTTCAATTGCTTGCATGTTCAATGGCAATTTCAAGGCGGAATGTGCTGTGCGGCCGCCATCAAGTAATGTAGCTGCAATTCCGGAAGAAGCAAGTGCCAATGCGATTTTTTATTCCGACCGAATCGTTGCCAGTATTAATGAAATCAAAAATGTTTTTCCAGTGCCGCCAGGTGCATCCAAAAAATACAATCCACCAGTGTTGTCATTGACAGCTTGCATCACTGTGTCATATACATATTTTTGTTGATCATTTAATTGTGGAGTATACGTTTGTACGAACGCAAGCAATTCATTACGATCGAATTGCAGTTCGCGTTGCAATTCTCGTTCAAATAAATCATGCATTGGACGATTTTTGGAGTCAATCCTAATTGCCCTAATGCCTTATTTGCAATCGTAAGGCACAAATCTTCGATCATTATCAAGGCTTCATTATACATTTCCAATGTCAGCAGCAATGCAGGATCATTGGAACGATGTCGAAGTCGAATCAAAATGTCTTCAGCCATGAAATCTTTGTATTTATTCCACAATTTCAGTGGATTTGATGGAAAACATGTTGATATTATGATCGCAAATAACATACGAATTTGAATTGGTGGAGAAACAATTGATGCATCACGAAGCGTAGCATCCCAATGCGTATCATCTTCCAGCAAATGCAAGTGTTGACATGCTTCACGGTATGTTGCGCACAATTGACCATTAACAGTTCGTAAATGTTGGAATGATTGAGGTCCATGTACGTTCACCAACAAAAGGCGCAAGTAAAAACATTCAACATCAACTGTATAAATGAGTCCCAAAGCATCTTTTCGAAAAATACCTGGATAACCATCAACAGGTGTGCCTTGTTTTCGACGTTGAAATTTTTTTGTTGATGCATTCCATGTGAAATAGTGAGGCACTTCAGAATATAGCAAAGTCCTGGAAAATTCATCAGTTTCACATAACTGGAAATAAGCTGTCAGTGTAGTTACTGGTGGCTCTACTACTCTTTGTTCGGCATTTGCAGCAGTGAAGTAAACACGTTGGCCGTTTTCAAGATGAACTGCCAAATGTACAACAACCGGATGTCTGTCATGAATTGGAAACGATAAAATACGCCATACAGCTTCATTCGTACTAATATAGCGCCCCATTTGGTACTGCAAAATTTCGTCATGATTATTCTCAGGAGCCATTCCAAAAACAGCCATATCGCTGCCCTTATTCACATACTTGCAAATATATTTGATTGATTTTACAGAATTGCAATATTCTACATTGATGTGAGCGTTGAAAATTTTTGACAGCATCGGTGAGTACGAACTATCCACCGGTTATCGATTTCAACATCTTGATTTTTAATTTTAATTACAGTTGATTTACCGTTGTCTTCAGTTGATCGTCGACGATACTGTGGATATCCATCATCTCCTGTAATTGTTTCAGCAATCAATTGCTTTGGAAAACATTTCGAACATTTACCATCAATCATACAAAGTGAATTTCGATTAATATCACCACAGGGACCGTGAATCATATTTTTCGTGACAACTTCGAATAATCCTGGGTCGATGGTTTGATCTGGAATTTCGGCCGATATGACGGCATCAATCATATCAGGGGTTATTTTGTTTACGCACCAAATCAAAATATGTGCGTGAGGTAAGCCTCTTTTTTGCCACTCTATGGTATACATAAAGCACCGCACTTCTCCAAATACACGGAGTTTGACAATCAGATCCATTAATTTTTTCAATTTTTGTTGGAATACATGGGCAGTTATGTCATGACGATCTTTTGGCACCTGACCATCAAGTAAAAAATCAGACACATCGACCCACTTCGGGTTGCACGTAAATGTTATGAATAGATCCGGTCGTCCATAATTTCGTACATATGTCATCGCATCTTGCGTATATTCATGCATATGACGTGGGCTACCAACATATGATGATGGTAAAATTGTTAAACGGCCGATATCATTCACATTTACATCATTGATTATTGCGTCACGCAAATGTATGTATGTATTCCTCTGATCTTAATCGGGCTTGATTGTAACGGATGAAATTTAATCGCTCACTTTCAATTTTGGCGTACATATCGACGATATATTGATGCGAAAGTTGATTGCATCGCAAAATAAAATTTGTTTCTTGAGGGCGAATCATCAATCGGTACGAATAAAAATTCATCGCACTGACTTTTTTGTTGATTCTTGACCTGTATTGCAAAAATTAATTAGCGAATGAAAATGATTTATAAATCATATTTAGCTCATTCGCATAAATTGCGGGAATTCCCGTCATTCATGTTTCCTTCAATAAAACAATTGCGGGAATTCCCGCGCTATTTGAATAGGGCTTTTCTACCGTCAAAAATGGTTCACTTCTTATCACTGCACATTTTTAGTGTTGGTAAAGTCGTGAACTACCATCCTTGACAGGCCAACCGCAATTCAAACAAATTTAATTTGGGGAATCCCCATTCAAAGTTAACGTGCCAGTCATTTGTGGTTTGTTGAGGGGAAGTTTCAATAAAACGAAATGCGGGAAATCCCGACAAAAGTGCATAGGAAATTCATGTGGTAATGGCGGGAATTCCCTAATTTGTTCAGACTATTTAAAAAATTAACCTGTAGAAAAAAAGCGGGAATTCCCGCTCTTCAATTTTGTATGGAAAAATTAAGTGATTATCTGGCAGCCCGCTAAATTCAAATGAACGCGAACGTGTTAAACAAAATAAAATGTATATGTATGTACCAGTTGTTGGATTTATCATTGGTATGTTGATGTGATAGCCATCGTCCCATCTCCAAAACAAAATGGGGTATTGCAATGCATCATAACAGTTCGAGTGCCACTTTAAACAATTTCACCAATTCATTGTGTTGATGAAAAAATGTTTGCAATTCATTCACGATTGATCTTCTCGTATTCGTCGAAATTGCACAGCACTTATTTAATTCACGATTCTCACCATCAATGAAATATATTTTCAAAAATTTATGATCACCATCTGGGAACGGTAGCAAAGATCCAGCTCTATGGTATATTTGACCTTGAATCTGTAACGGTCGAGAAATATATATAGATGACTAGCGGGGCCCGGTGTGCGTTGCTACACCCATGCAACACTATAATGGAAACTTCTAGCATTTCTATTTTAATGTGAAATTTCAAAATATTTGTTTTATTTCAAAAAAAAAAATTTCTTAAGTCATTTCATTCGATTTTTGTTGTATTGGTGAAGTATAATTTTTTTTGTTGTGAAAGTTCGAAAAATCTGTTTTATTTAATATTTTTCTTTCTTAAGCCAATACATTAGGATAAACAATATTTTTGGTTTTTCCATCTGTAGTAAAGATGAATAAGCAATGTGGCATTCCCACTCTTGAGCATGCCACGTAGAACTGGCCATGCGAAAAACACGGCTCTATCAAATTCAAACCGCACACTTTAAGCGTTTGCCCTTGTGCTTTATTTATCGACATTGCAAATGCCAGGCGCACTGGAAATTGCAAGCGCTTAAATTCGAAAGGCATGTCAGGCGGGATTATCGGAATACGTGGTATAAGCACAACATCACCTTTCGCTGTGCCAGTCAATATTGTGGCTTAAATCAAATTTAACATAAGTTTTTTTACTGCAAGTCGTGTTCCATTGCAAAGCTTTGGT
>NW_026089622.1:15518369-15545806 GCF_024586455.1 Bactrocera neohumeralis | reverse complement strand
ATATCTTTTGCAATTTCTACTTCTTCTTATTTGCCTAATATTCAAGGTTAAGCATTAGAAGTCATTTGCATTGTGTTTGCTTGCGTTTGCTCTCTACAATTTGCTAACGCTATGTTTCGCTCACGCAATTACACGTATGTTTGTTTGTGCACATTAGTTAGTCCTATTTAGCATGTACTAAGCTTATATGTAAGCAGCATATTGCAATGCTGCATTCCCATTTTTATACTCTCGCAACAATGTTGCTAACGAGAGTATTATAGTTTTGTTCACATAACGGTTGTTTGTAAGTCCTAAAACTAAAAGAGTCAGATATAGGGTTATATATACCAAAGTGATCAGGGCGACGAGTAGAGTCGAAATCCGGATGTCTGTCTGTCCGTCCGTCTGTCCGTCCGTGCAAGCTGTAACTTGAGTAAAAATTGAGATATCATGATGAAACTTGGTACACGTATTCCTTGGCTCCATAAGAAGGTTAAGTTCGAAGATGGGCAAAATCGGCCCACTGCCACGCCCACAAAATGGCGGAAACCGAAAACCTATAAAGTGTCATAACTAAGCCATAAATAAAGATATTAAAGTGAAATTTGGCACAAAGGATCGCATTAGGGAGGGGCATATTTGGACGCAATTGTTTTGGAAAAGTGGGCGTGACCCCGCCCCCTACTAAGTTTTTTGTACATATCTCGGAAACTACTATAGCTATGTCAACCAAAGTCTACAGAGTCGTTTCCTTCAGGCATTTCCATGTACAGTTCAAAAATGGAAGAAATCGGATAATAACCACGCCCACCTCCCATACAAAGGTTATGTTCAAAATCACTAAAAGTGCGATAACCGACTAACAAAAACGTCAGAAACACTAAATTTTACGGAAGAAGTGGCAGAAGGAAGCTGCACCCAGGCTTTTTTTAAAAATTGAAAATGGGCGTGGCGCCGCCCACTTATGGACCAAGAACCATATCTCAGGAGCTACAAGACCGATTTCAATGAAATTCGGTATATAATATTTTCTTAACACCCTGATGACATGTACGAAATATGGGTGAAATCGGTTCGCAACCACGCCTTCTTCCAATATAAAGCTATTTTGAATTCCATCTGATGCCTTCTCTGTATAATACGAGTATAAACATTAGGAACCAATGATGATAGCGGAATAAAACTTTACAAAAATACGGTATTTGAAAAATATGTAAATGACGTATTATGAAATCTCGATTATCACTTTACCATGCGAGAGTATAAAATGTTCGGTGACACCCGAACTTAGCCCTTCCTTACTTGTTTCATTTCTCTTTTAATAACTAAATTATATATGAAGAAGCAATAGCGTCAAGTAGGTACTTAGTTTTATGGACTGTGAAGTACATAACATATATATAGTATTTATACAAGAATTAATACAAAGCGGAATTATGTACATAGTGAGGGGTATCGAAATATTGTACATAATGTTATTTAAGGAGAAGAATTGTTCAAATAAAGTTAGTCTAATACCTGACCACCTTACAGTGTCATTACTCGGCCCTTTGCAACAATTTCGCTTATACTTTCGCTATTTCGTAAATTTTCGCGGTTATAAAAAAAGCTTTATAGCCCTACAATATTAATTACATATCTATAAACAATATACATGTTTTTTTTTTTTAAACAAAAAATAACGATAATATAGAATACAGGGTTACCCACTCGAAGTGTTACCTATTCAAACGACTATAATTTTTTAGTTTGATAATATTTTTATTGATTCCAATGACAAAAATGTATGAAAATAATCAAAAATTTAGAATCCATTCACTTTAGCTCGATATGGCCACCTTTTGCCTTGACTATGGCCCTCAAACGGTCAAAAAACGAGTTGCATGCTGCACGAATGTGAGCTTGTGGTATTTTGGCCCATTCACGTACAATCGCTTTCTTGAGCGCATCCATACTGGTGTATTTTTTAGTCCGCACCTTGCTCTCTAAAATGGACCAGATGGAAAAGTCCATCGGATTTGCGTCTGGTGAATTCGAAAGCCATTGTGTCGACGAAATGAAGCGTGGAACATGATTTTTTAACCACTCTTGGTTAATTCTCGCTTTATGTGACGGCGCCGAGTCTTGTTGGAACGTCCATTCTTTCCGGACGATTTATAGTGCGATACACAAACATTTTGTTCACTTCGAGATGTTTTAGCTGACGAACAATTGCTGCTTGTGATTTTCCAGCCAAATATAAAGCAATCACACTATTACGTTTAAATTCCATCACGTATAACTTTTTTTTCACACGACACAGACTAAAATGTTTTTGTACGCTTGTAAACAATGGAATGATTTGTTATTCTTGTAAATTTAAGCGCGCTGTCATTAATAGTGTGGTAGTTATAGCAGTTTGAATTTGGTAACACTTCGAGTGGGTAACCCTGTATACTTGTATGTATTAAATGTAAAAATAATTGTATCCTAATGCAGGGTAATCTGATCCTGGGGCAGACATGCCCATGTTGAAATTATTATGATAATGTGTTTATTACGTACCAGATATTCACCATGCCCTAATTCTTGGTAAAGACCCGTGGAAACAAATACGTTTGTATAAGCTGACGTCGAGCAATACTATAAGCTCTGTCAGGATAGGGAAGGACCTCTCTGAGCGGCTCGATACCAAACGAGGTTACAGACAAGGCGATTTCCTAATATCCAACTTCTCCAATCTATCGCTGGAGAAGATAATTTGAGCTGCATAGCTGAATATAGTAGTTAAAATATTCTACAAGAGTGTACAACTGCTGGCGTACTCTGCTGCCATCGATATCATTGGCCTTAACATCCGCGCCGTTAGTTCTGTTTTTTCCAGGATGAACAAAGAAGCAAGGGCCAAAAGAAATAATTCCTGTAATCACACAAACTGTTGTCGCATTCGTGATTTGGTTTCCATATCACTGTTGACAGGCATTACTTCGAAGTCGTAAATAGTTTCGCCCATCTAGGAACTAGTATTAACATCAACTACAACGCCAGTCTCAAAATCCAACGCAGAATAAGGTTCTGCGAAAGATTTATGGTCCTCTGCGAATTGGCTACGGCGAATACTGCAGTCGATAGAACGATGAACTGTACGAGATATACGACGACATTGTCATAGTT
This sequence comes from Bactrocera neohumeralis, assembly GCF_024586455.1. Classification (NCBI taxonomy): domain Eukaryota; kingdom Metazoa; phylum Arthropoda; class Insecta; order Diptera; family Tephritidae; genus Bactrocera; species Bactrocera neohumeralis. Next base: position 15,542,671 of record NW_026089622.1, on the reverse strand, counting down.
CTGCGAATTAAGAGCAGCGGCTACGCTGACTAGATCATGTCGTCAGAATGACTGAAAATACTCCAGGTCTGAAAGTATTCGACGCAGTACCCCGCCGGAGGTAGCAGAGGAAGAGGAAGTTCTCGACTCAGTGGGAAATACCGATGGAGAAATACCTGGTTACACTTGGAATCTCCAATTGGAGCCAAACCGTGAAGAGAATGAACGGCTGGCGGGCTGTTATAAACTCGACTATAACCGCGTAAGCGGCCAATAAAGAAGAGGATAAAGTGCTATAGCTCGTAAAATATGTTAAATAACTTAAATTTCGACATGGAATTGCCATGAGGAAGGGCATCTCGATTTTCTAGTTGACGTTTTCCTCATGAACTCAATATATTATATTCAAACTCTTCGGTTTAGTTCATATCACATTTTTTTTTCATTTACGAATATTAATTTTCGTTGACGGGAATCAAATATATTAATAAAACTAAGTGAGTATATGACCTTCAATATAGATTTCAACTATTTCGCCGAATAGGGATTGTTGAATTCTTTAGTCTTTTTTATAGTCTTGCAAAATAACGCAAAAGAGTATAATATTTTTTTCACCTAACAGTTATTTGTATCACATAAATATAATCGCGTTAGATATAGGGCTATATATAGTATATAGAAATGATTAGGATGATGAGAAAAGTTTGAAACCCGGGCGACGGTCTGTCCGTCTACCTGTCTGTGCATGTAATAGTTTGAGTAAAAATTTAGGTGTCTTAATGGTGAACGTGTTCTTTGGCAAAAAAAAAGAACGAGTTCGTAGATGGGCGTAATTGAACAACTGCCATGCCCACAAAACGCCATTAAATTAAAATCTATAAAGTGCTGTAACTAAGCACAAAATTAATATATAGAACTGTATTTGGGGTCAGGAGATTTCATAATGAAGGATCACCTATAAGCTAAAACTTTTGAAAGAATAGGCCACGTCTCTAATGGGTTTAATGTATCATGAGCTCAATATATATTTTTTATGTATCCTATAAGAACCGACAGAGTGAAAATGGATGAAATCGAATATCATAACCCCTCTCGCTCCCCATAAAACAGTGCTGTGAAAAATTACTATAAGCGCAATACATCAATAACTGAATTGATTGCATTGTTTGTATTTGCAGATAGAAATTCTGAGGTGCTTGATTTTACAAATAGAGTTTTTATTTAATTGTTCAAACAACACGGAAATTAGTTTCTTTGGTGTTTAATTGTTCTCTTTAAGTTTTACTTCTAGCGCTACCAATGTAAATTTTTGATTACGGCTTTATGTGTATTCCAGAGCGTCTTTATGGTTTTCTTTTTTATTATTTTAGATTCGCCTATAGTGAATGGCATTAACTTAATAATAATTGAACCAATCGTTACAATTTTTTAAAAATCTTCAAAATGCCAGCGGCTTTTCCGAAATAGCCTTAAGTGCCGAGGTGCATGCTGCTTGGATCCCGTTTCATACCGGTCTTGGTTAAGCACAAGAAAGTCGGTGCAACTTCCAATTGGCAGCGATGTCTTGTTAGACCCAATTGACCCTTTGTTTGAGTCTCTTGAGGACTTCCACGAAAAACTTCGCGTTGTCGGTTTGTCCAGAAGGAACAAATTCAGAGTGTACGATGCCTTTTATGTCAAAAAAGACAATGACACACCACTTCTTGCTAAAGCAACATCTGGGTAAGCTTACTTGATCATATCAGACGTCTCTGTCGCAAATTTACGCTGCATTTTCGGCTTGGACGACTCACAGAAATACTTCGCGCGAAAATTTTTGTCCTGATTTTCCAGATGATCGGAGACAACTGACCAGCCGCTCGCTCATTAGCTAGAAACGCCCTCTACCGAATCCAGTCGGTGCGCGAGTTAATTTTTACCTTAAGTGAAAATGAGTCAAAAGAATATATTTTGAGCTGCACCGAAATGTGTACTCTTTATTTATACTCTTAAGACTCACTTATTACATTTTTCTTACTTCTATTTATACTAACTAGTATGTTTACTTATTACTGGTTGATAGTTTGAATAAATACAGATTGTATTATTTGTTTAGGTTTGTTTACATATATATAGTTTGCCTAGATATATTTGCTGGAGGATGGAGTCATGTGTAAAAGTTCACGCAAGTGAGGAAAGTTCTCTGATAGCCATTCACTTGGGAGTGGCCGGAAACGATTCTTTTACACATGGCTCAAGCAGCTCACTACTTCCAGTCTTTGACCAAGTATCCTCTAGGTAGCCTAATAACATCCGTTTGAAGGCGAGCTAATGTGAGAAGGCGAATCATCCCCTACATAGGGTTGTGCGCTGGGTTTGGGACCCGCCACGTAACAACCAGTACCAATGAAAAAGAAAAAACAGCCTCGGATGAGAGACCCCCCTTTTGATGACTACCATGCCAAACGAAATAAGGACTGCGACTTGAGGGCATGCCCCTGGAATGTCCGGACCCTTAATTGGGAAGATGCCGCTGCCCAACTGGTTGATGTCCTCGGGAAAATAAAGGCTGACATCACCGCCGTCCAAGAAATGCGATGGACGGGACAAGGACAGAAACGATTAGGTCCTTGTGACATTTACTACAGTGGCCATATAAAGGAGCGCAAGTTTGTTGTTGGATTCGTGGTGGGAGAGAGACTCCGTCGCCGAGTACTATCATTCACTCCAGTGAATGAACGTCTAGCCACATTCCGCATCAAAACGAGGTTCTTCAACATATCGCTGACTTGCGCCCACGCCCCGACGGAAGAGAAGGACGATGTGACCAAAGATGTCTTTATGAGTGCTTGGAGCGCACTTATGAGAGCTGCCCCGCCACGATGTCAAAATCGTACTTGGCGACTTTAACTCCAGGGTGGGCAAAGAAGGTATCTTTGGCACTACGGTCGGTACATTCAGCCTCCACGACGAAACATCCCCAAATGGATTAAGGCTGATCGACTTCGCCGGGGCCCGAAATATGGTTATCTGTAGTACTAGCTTCCAGCATAAAAAGATTCATCAATCTACCTGGCTGTCTCCGGATCGAAAAGCCAACAACCAGATCGACCATGCTGTGATAGGCGGAAGGCATGTCTGCAGTGTTCTAGACGTGCGTACGCTCCGAGGTCCTAACGTCGACTCCGACCACTATCTTGTTGCAGCCAAGATTCGCACCCGCCTCTGTGCAGCAAAAAACTCACACCAACAAACACAAGGAAGGTTCGACGTCGAGAAGCTGCAATCACAACAGACTGCCGAACGATTTTCTACTCGGCTTGCACTCCTGCTCTCTGAGAGCACTCGTCAACAACTCGGTATAAGGGAATTCTGGGACGGCATTTCGAACTCCTTACGTACAGCTGCAAGCGAAAACATTGGTTTTCGGAAAATGCAAAAGAACAGCTGGTACGACGAGGAGTGCCGTGTCGCAGCGGAGAGAAAACAGGCTGCCTACCTCGCAACGTTACGATCGACGACTACACGTGCGGGACAGGATAGATACCGAGAGTTGAAGAGGGAAGCGAGACGCATTTGCAGACGGAAGAAGAAAGAGGCCGAAATGCGTGAGTACGAAGAGCTTGATAAGCTGGCCGACAGGGGTAATGCTCGAAAATTCTACGAAAAATGCGGCGGCTTAGGTTTCAAGACCGGAGCATACTCTTGTAGAACTCCCAAAGGTGATCTAGTGACCGATGCCCAGAGCATACTTAAATTATGTATGGAAAACTTCTCCAGCCTGCCACACCAGGAGAAAGAGAACCCGATTCCCCAATCGATGACGATGGAGCAGACGTTCCATTACCCGACCATGAAGAAGTTCGAATAGCAATTGCCCGCCTCAAGAACAACAAAGCGGCAGGGGCCGACGGACTGCCGGCCGAGCTATTCAAACACGGCGGCGAAGAACTAATAGGGAGCATGCATCAGTTCTTTGTAAAATATGGTCGGACGAAAGCATGCCCAACGATTGGAATTTAAGTGTGCTATGCCCAATCCATAAAAAAGGAGACCCCACAATCTGCGCCAACTATAGTGGGATAGTCCTCCTCGACATCGCATATAAGGTTCTATCGAGCGTATTGTGTGAAAGATTAAAGCCCACCGTCAACAAACTGATTGGACCTTATCAGTGTGGCTTCAGACCTGGAAAATCAACAACCGACCAGATATTCACCATGCGCCAAATCTTGGAAAAGACCCGTGGAAGAAGAATCGACACACACCACCTCTCCGTCGATTTCAAAGCTGCTTTCGACAGCACGAAAAGGAGCAGCCTTTATGCCGCGATGTCTGAGCTTGGTATCCCCGCAAAACTAATACGGCTATGTAAACTGACGTTGAGCAACACCAAAAGCTTCGACAGGATCGGGAAGGACCTCTCTGAGCCGTTCGATACCAAACGAGGTTTCAGACAAGGCGACTCCCTATCGTGCGACTTCTTCAAACATGCTGCTGGAGAAAATAATTTGAGGTGCAGAACTAAACAGAGAAGGTACCATCTTCTATAAGAGTGTATAGCTGCTGGCGTATGCAGACGATATTGATATCATCGGCCTCAACACCCGTGCCGTTAGTTCTGCTTTCTCCAGGCTGGACAAGAAAGCACAGAAAATGGGTCTGGCAGTGAACGAGGGCAAAACGAAATATCTCCTGTCATCAAACAAACAGTCGCGCACTCGCGACTTGGCTCTCACGTCACTGTTGACATTCATAACTTTGAAGTTGTAGATAATTTCGTCTATTTAGGAACCAGTATTAACACCACCAACAATGTCAGCCTAGAAATCCAACGCAGGATAACTCTTGCCAACAGGTGCTACTTCGGACTGAGTAGGCAATTGAAAAGTAAAGTCCTCTCTCGACGAACAAAAGCCAAACTCTATAATATGCCAAATATATACCAAAGTGATTAGGGTGACGAGTAGAGTTGAAATCCGGATGTCTGTCTGTCCGTCCGTCCGTCCGTGCAAGCTGTAACTTGAGTAAAAATTGAGATATCATGATGAAACTTGGTACACGAATTTCTTGGCTCCATAAGAAGGTTAAGTTCGAAGATAGGCAAAATCGGGCAAAAATCCCACTGCCACGCCCACAAAATGGCGAAAACCGAAAACCCATAAAGTGTCATAACTCAGCTATAAATAAAGATATTAAAGTGAAATTTGGCAGGATCGCATTAGAGGGGGCATATTTGGACGTAACTTTTTTGGAAGAGTGGGCGTGGCCCCGCCCCCTACTAAGTTTTTTGTACATATCTCAGAAACTGCTATGGCTATGTCAAGCAAACTCTATAGAGTCGTTTCCTTCAGGCATTTCCATATACAGTTCAAAAATGGAAGAAATCGGATAACAACCTTGCCCAACTCCCATACAAAGGTTATGTTGAAAATCGTTAAAAGTGCGTTAATGGACTAACAAAAAACGTCAGAAACACTAAATTTTACGGAAGAAATGACAGAAGGAAGCTGCACCCAGGCTGTTTTTAAAAATTGAAAATGGGAGTGGCGTCGCCCACTTATGGACCAAAAACCATATCTCAGGAACTGCTAGACCGATTTCAATGAAATTCGGTATATAATATTTTCTTAACACCCTGATGACATGTACGAAATATGGGTAAAATCGGTTCACAACCACACCTTCTTCCAATATAACGTTATTTTGAATTCCATCTGATGCCTTCTCTGTATAATATATACATTAGGAACCAATGATGATAGCGTAATAAAACTTTACACAAATACAGTATTTGAAAAATATGTAAATGACGGATAATGAAATCTCGATTATCACTTTATCATGCGAGAGTATAAAACGTTCGGTGACACCCGAACTTAACCCTTCCTTACTTGTTTTGATACTTGTTTGTTGTAGTGATAGTGTATTTCAATTGTTTCAACTCAAGGTTGTTTCTGCATTCTGTTTACTGAAACAAAAGGTTGATTTGATGTTTGTTAGTATTATAAGGAATACATTCCTTAACTCGCGCACGCTCCGAAGTACAGTCGTGGCAGAGGAAAATCAGTCATATTAGTTTCCGGACAAATCCTGTATAACTCTTTGTTTATTAGTTTAAGGAGATATTCTCATGTAATCACTTTGAAAAATCGATTTTTTTTTATATTTTGACAGTAAAACCTATTGAAAACATGCTGTGAAAAATTCAGACCGAAATTCATAGTATTTGATAAGTTACAGCTCATAGTCGCCGACGTGTCGTAAGCGACTGTCTACCTAGCGCCATAACAAGTCTGCAGCTTTAAACGCATTTTTCTCGAATCATCATTTTCTGAAACTTCATGGTCCTAAAAAAAATGTATTCAACCGATAGCTTTAAAATTTACATATGTTTTTGAACTCATTTACAGTTATCGTCCCTACCAGAATGGTTTATTTTCGAAAATATTTTCATATTTTTTTAAACGATTTTTAACGAAAAACAACAAGATTTTCGTGACTTTTCTTTTAAGTACGACATTTTTTTTTTAATGAAATTGATTATATTTGGTAAATACGATAGCCGCAGAACTACTGAATAATAATCCATTCGATTTTTTTATTTCAGACAACATGAACAGCCGCTATCACCATGACCAGTGAAATACTTTTTTTTGCTGGGGACTACTTTGAATAAAAAAAATATATATTAAAAATGTAAAAAACGAAAAAAAAAATTGTTTGTACAATTCAAAATACAAATAAAAATCTATTAAAAAATTAAAATGATTGAATTTTGTTGTCGCATCAAAAAATATTCCTAAAAAGTGGTAAAATGTATGCATTCACATCAGAGTACCACCCCCTTAATATGTTTCTAATATTTCACGTTTACATACATACATATATAACACGAAACTTTTAGTCCTTCACAATTCTATTTGATGATTGATATTGCCAATTCGACTGTTTACGAAATGTCCCTCTATTTCACAACAAAAGTAAGTAAGTAACAAGAATATAATAATTGAAGCCAAATAGAGTTACTATGTGCCAATACTAGTCGATCGTTGCAAAATTTTAGTACGCGTATTTATAATTATGCAGTTAAAAAGTGTCAGATCTGCAGACCTGTGCTACCGGACCCAACTGCTGTCTTTTAGGGACAGTTTTTGAAAATTTTGTTTGAAACATACATAAAGCAAAGCATGTGAAAATCAGTTGGTCGTACACTGGTATCGACGTACATCATTACATGGCATCGTACTGACATCAGTCATGATCGATTTGACAACCGTGTCACCCCTGCAGGGGACTAAGACTGATGACGTTAAGAACATTATAGAATTTTTTAATATTTCATTACATACAGTATATGATTTTTGTATACTCTCAAAGCCGTGTCTATCCAAACAAAAGGATCACATTAATGTGGGTTGCCTCACAAAAGTTCGGAATCAGAAAAATAATGTTGTCCTTATGACTACATCAAATCCAATCAAAGTAACTAAGTCTATTTGGAACGCCATTGAGATTCTTGCAAAACTTACTAGTGATGTAGTACCAATTTTTTCAATTTAGAACAAGAATTAATTGAATACAGTCATTAAAAGCATTTTACTGGAGTCAAACAAAAAGTGTAAGGATCCTGAATAAAAGTAAGTAAATTATATATCTGCTCATGATACTAAATAATTATAATTCTGACCATATATCGGTAATATCATAATATATATTTATAAACTAATTGATCATAAATGGATAATATTGTACATTTGTATGTTGAATCTGTAGGTATATGTACTTTAGTTATTATAATTATTATTAAAAATTGTTTTTTTTTTTATTCATTTTAGCACAAATTGAAGATGGAAGACTTCTTCATATTTAGTTAAGGTAATCAAACAAAATGTTGTGGGAAGTAAACAAAACAATCTAAGAACAATTTTTGACGTTTCTTAACTTGAAGTCCATGGTTACCACCGTAGATAACATAATCATATCATTTATGTCAAAATATTATGTTAAATATTTTAGCCCTCAACTTTTTACATTTAACTTAGATATAGTATTTTTTTTTTTAAATATGACGTAAATATTTTAACAAATACAAAAAAAAAGAAATAATTTATTTCTTTCTATTTATTTTAGCTATTTGCGAATTTCGGAGGAAAATTCTCAGACCGGACTCCATAACCATTCCGTCCTTAAATTGTGAAAGTTTAAATTACTTAAAATTAATAAGTCTTAATTAATTTAGGAAAAAAGGAAAAGGGGTAGCATAGAAATGCCATAGCGTGGGTTGCTCCCATTGAGATGAGCGAACAGAAGTTGGAGTTAGAACAGCCGCGCAGTGGGCTTAAAATATTTTATTTTAGATTTATAAAGTCATTTGACGCAACAAGTGCTAAAATGATTTGCATAACATTTTTTTGTTTGAATTATTCAATTAATTCAAATATTATGACAGAAAATAGCAAAAAAGAAAAAAAAACAACAAACACATGGGTGAGCTGTAGCACATGAAAATTTTCATTAGCTCTGCTGTGCTACCGCTCCCAATTTTTTGCTACCGCTACGCCAGAGCATAGCGCAGAATTAAATTTTTGCTCCCGCTCCAGCTATAATTTTTTACCTAACAAAACTCGGAGCAGAGTAGAGCACATACTTTACATTGTTATTCTAAGGCTATGCTGTGGCTCCCGACAAAGTGAGAGGGGTAGCAAGAGTAAAATGAAATGCTACGAGAGTAGCGTAGTTTTTCAAACGCTGCTATAAAGCAGTGGTGGCTGCAAAATCAGTTAAGTGCGACTCAAACAGTGCAGAGCAGTGGTGTCTGCAAAATTCGTTTGAGAAGTTCTGAGTGCGAAGCAGATAACATACAGCAGTGGTGGCTACATACATATGTATACAGCAGTGGTGTCTGCAAAATTCGAGTGCGACTTTGGCAGTATAAAGCAGTGGTGGCTGCAAAATCAGTGGAGTGCGACTCAAACAGTGCAGAGCAGTGCAAAATCCGTTTGAGAAGTTCTGAGTGCGAAGCAGAGTATACAGCAGTGGTGGCTGAGTATGTGGAGGTAACAAGTGTGTACAGTGGCGGCCAAATACATCCGGACAAAGTGGTAGCTACGAGGGACGTCGTTGGACTTAGCCCAAGCAGAGGCGGCGTCAAGCGTTGGAGTTCACCATACAGATACGTTACTAAGAGTAGTTAGTTTTTACTTTATGAATTGCTATAAATTATTAAATTTAAAGTTATTCATAAGGTAATCACATAAGCATACATTTTGTATTTATACGTTTATAACACATTTTGAATTTGTAATTGCTGCACGCGTAACTTACTAACGTGGACCGTGAACAATTTTTAGTTGGACAATGAACGAACTGAAGGAAAAGCTTGTACATATAGCTGGGGCTTCCAACAAGAGGACGCAAGGCCACTTTACAGGACAGATTATGCGAACATTTTGGATTGGGAGTGGATGATGTTTCAGATTTTGAGGATGCATCCTCTGTAGTGAACGATGGGGCAAGACAGACACTAGTGAATCACTCGTCTTTCACCTTACGCGACATTGAGGAATCGTTGAGCCATTTTAGTGGAGTAGGTCAGTCGGCAGTAAAATTGTGGGTTACAGAATTCGAGGAAAATGCACTCGCAGTTAAATGGTCGGACATCCAAAAGTTTTAGTAAGAAGTCAGATTGGTATCAGCAGTTGATCTTCCTTAACGGATCTTCTGGTTAAAAAATTAGGAGAAAGGGTTTCATCAGCGGAGCTGCATAGATAGTGACGTAATCGGCGCAAACGAAGTAATTAGGGTTGCCGCGAATATTTGCATAAGTTAATGGAACTCTCCAATTAACCTGGATGAACCCAATAAAATATTTTATTGAAGGTATACCGGATACCAGGGGGTAGGGAAAAGTAATTTGTATCAAGCTAGAAACAACGAACAGCTCAAGGATGAAATAATCGTTTACGAAAAGATTCGGTCAAGTCGACAACAGTCAGTCTCAATCGACGTGGGGAAGAGGTAAAAAACGAAGCCATCGAGGAGAGGAAGATAACAGAAAACAGACGTTGTTTTAGGTGTGGCACTGTAGGGCATTTAGCGAGTAACTGTCCTCAGCAAACTAGCAAGTGATTTAAGTGCGGTCTGAGTGGACACATCGCAACAAAGTGTGGAAAGTTGTTAGGGGCGAAAGTCGAAAGAGCAAATACGTTATCCAATGAACAGTTAGGAGTGTCTAACAAATGCGTAATTTTCAAGAAAACGGTAGTGAACAACCTAAAGTTGTCTGCATTGCTCGATACTGGGTGTGATCTCAGTTTACTCCGTTATGATGTTTTAATAAGTTTGGGAGGTGTCGAACTGGATAGTGACAAAGACGACTTATGGGAATAGATGAAAGCGAACTTACAACAATAGGTTGATTTTCATGCCAGCTTCATGTCGACGGAATAGACATACCGGTAGTTTTTCATGTAGTTGGTGAACGAGATAAAGAAAAGGAGTCACAACGAAAGGAAGCGCAGGGAAATTTTGCAAAAATTCGAGAAGAAAATAAGAGATTTTTTTAACAAAAACAGAAAAGAAAGCGTACAGTATAAGATTAACGAGCTGGTTGCGATTAAGCGTACCCAAATTCGGTCGCTGAAAATATCAAAAAACTTGAGTCTCAATTTTAAAGCAGTACCATATTGGGTTTTTCGATATTTTCAGCGACCGAAAACTTGGGTCTCAATTTTAAAGCAGTACCATATTGGGTACGCTTAATCGCAACTAGCTCGTTAGTCTTATACTGTACGCTTTCTTTTCTGTTTTTGTTTAAAAAACTCTCTTATTTCCTTTCTGAATTTTTGCAATATTTTCCTGCGCTTCCTTTCGTTGTAACTCCCTTTCTTTATCTTAATCTTCAAAAGTTATCTCGTCTAGCATCTCGGCTAGTGCTGGCACAGCATTAACACGCATTTTGACACCTGTGAGAAGGTGAAAATCTTGTACTTCTCGGCAGTGTATTGTTTATGGTTTGCTGAACTCGATCTAAATACTTATACCACGACTTCGGATTTTCAATACACATCTTTGCTAGCATCGGAACTACGATCTTACGCATGCGTTCTACCTGGCCATTTCCCCTCGGAACACCTGTGGCAATTAGTGAATGTTGTAATCCCTCACTTACACAGTAATCCTTAAACATATTTGACGTAAACGCCGTTCCCCTATCTGATATAATTCGCTTGGGGTTACCGAACAGGGCTGACTGACTTTTAAGGCTTGAAACTACGCTATCGGTGCCTGTGTTTCACGTGTGGTACAGCCACTCAAACATTGAAAATGCATCGACTACTATGAGGATATAATTATAGGTTTTACTTGTGGTTTCTATCTGCCGACGTGATATATGTGGTAGGTCCCAAGAGGCCTATCTTCTTTATGAATTGGTGACAAAAATCCTTCCTTCCCACCGGTTTTACTTTCGGTTTTATGTATTCAATGCAACTCTTCACAACCTTTTCGGCTTTTGCCGCCAGACTTGAGATATAAAATGTTTTTTCAACTGAATCTATTGTTCATTTAAGGGAGAAATGTCCTTGTTTATGAGCTATTCTAATGACTTCATTTTCCATCAAAGTTGGTACTACTACAAGTTCCTTGGCGGGATCTTTATAGAGCACACCCTGCTTCACGTAAAAATCATCGTACTCCTCATGTTCCAATACCTTAAGAATTGCTCGGACCCAATCGTTCACTTGCTGTGCTTGCCGAAGTCGATGGTGCAACGTATCTTCAAGCAACAAACAAGATACCCTGCCGAGCGCATCTACATGACGCATTTTGCTGCCTGATCTATGTTCTATCTCGTAATTCTAATCTTCTAATAAAAGTGCTCAGCGCACGACGCGTAAAGGAATATCTTTTTTCTGCATGGTCACAGTGAACGCATTGCAGTGCGACAATTTTGAACTTAATACCCAAGTATTACACCCGCCACTTTTTCAGGGCTTCCACTATCGCCAATACCTCCAACTCATGGAAGCTCGGTATGTACCCCTGTTGTCGCTTTTGGATTATAAAGCCGAATAACTTGTGCACTTATAAGAGCGGCTTTTAATTCCTGAAAAGCTGCGATTCGTTCGTCGTTTATGGTAAACTTCGTACTCTGGCGTAGTATGTCCGATGGAGGTTTAGCTAATTTTGCATATTCTTCAATGGATCGCCTAAAATATGTCGTTAACCCTAAATAACGCTGCACAGATTTACGGTCATGTGGCAGAGGAAAGTTTTTTACGGCCCGAACTTTAGCTTCTGATGACCTAATCGTACCCTTCTATATTACGTATCCCAAAAATTCCACATTCTCCAAACTGACTGAAACTGACACTTTTTCTATTTTATATGTAAATTAAATTTTGCTGCTCGACCTAGAACACGGCGCAACTTATGGATTCCTTCCTTTTTATCCTTAGGGGGAATGATCAGGTCGTCCATGTAAGCTACGCATGTACCATCTTGTATGTACTCCCTGGAAATTGCAAAAATAAATCTCGAGAAAGCCGCTGGAGAGTTTGATATCCCAAATGGAACAAAACGAAACTCGTATTGACCACTATGAGTAACAAAAGATGTAAACTTTCTCGAATTCCTCTCAAGTGGTACATGGAAAAAGCCGTTTTCCAAATCTAATGTCGTAAATACCCTGGCACTTTGCAATCGCTCGAGTACGTCAACAATAATAGGCATTGGAAAGTTAGTCGCAATAGAGCCTCTTGCTCCCATCCTTTTTTTAATTCTCTCATTTAACCATTTTCCTATTTGCTGCTCCACAATTCACTTATCCACGTAAGGCATTCTACGTGGACCCTGATAAGTTAGTATATCATCCGTTAACGTAATCTTCATTCCCACCGGTGATTTATACTGTGGCTTTGGGCAATATTCTCCAAGAAAACTCACTATTTCGCATGCATAATCCTTTCCTAAATGATGCAAATCTAACTCTTCCTTATTGCTTTCTTCTGCAGCTACCAACCCAACCTCGCTGAGTTCGTACATCCATGCGCGTATTAAAACTCCTTCCTCAGTTCTCTCTTTCTCTTTATCTATCCTATCACTCCTAGCTTCGAATTTATTATCCTTTTTCTTTAAAAACGTTACACCGTTTTCTGACACTTCTAGATCGACCCACTTTACGATATTATTACCTATGATTGCCGAATAGCAAATATCTCGGTCACCTTCTTCTTTTTTACTGTCGTAGACACCGCTTACGCGATTATAGCCGAGTTAACAACACCGCTCCAGTCGTTTCTTATTTTCGCTACGTGGCGCTAATTGCATATTCCAAGCGAAACCAGGTTCTTTTCCACTTGGTCCTTCCAATGAAGTGGAGATCTTCCTCCTCCTTTGCTTCCCCCGGCGGTACTGCGTCGAATACTTTCAGAGCTGGAGTGTTTTCGTCCATTCGGACAACATGACTTAGCCAGCGCAGCCGCTGTCTTTTAATTTGCTGGACCAGGTCAATGTCGTCATATATCTCATACAGCTCATCGTTCCATTTCGTTCGTCGAGAGAAAACTTTGCTTCTCAATTGTCTACTCAGTCCGAAGTAGCACCTGTTGGCAAAAGTTATCCTGCGTTGGATTTCCAGGCTGCATTGTTGGTGGTGGTGTGCACTGGTTCCCAAATATACGAAACTATCTACAACGTCAAAGTTACGATTGCCAAGTCGCAAATGCGACGACTGTTTGTTTGATGACAGGAGATATTTCGTCTTGCCCTCGTTCACTGCCAGACCCTGCTGCTTTGCTTCCTTGCCCATTCTGGAGAAAGCAGAATTAACGGCGCGCGTGTTGAGGCCGATGATACCAATATCATCGACATACGCCAGCAGCTGTATACTCTTATAAAAGATTGTACCTGCTCGATTAAGTTCTGCACCTCAAATTATTTTCTCCAGCAGTATGTTTGAAGAAGTCGCACGATAGGGAGTCGCATTGTCTGAAACCTCGTTTGGTGTCGAACGGCTCGGAGAGGTCTTTCCCGATCCTGTCGAAGCTTTTGGTGTTGCTCAACGTCAGTTTACATAGCCGTATTAGTTTTGCGGGGATACCAAATTCAGACATCGCAGCATAAAGGCTGCTCCTTTTCGTGCTGTCGAAAGCAGCTTTGAAATCGACGGAGAGGTGGTGTGTGTCGATTCTTCTTCCACGGGTCTTTTCCAAGATTTGGCACATGGTGTATATCTGGTCGGTTGTTGATTTGCCAGATCTAAAGCTACACTGATAAAATCCAATCAGTTTATTGACGGTGGGCTTTAATCTTTCACACAATACGCTCGATAGAAGCTTAAATGCGATGTTGAGGAGGCTTGTCCCCCGGAAGTTGGCACAGATTGTGCGTTCTCCTTTTTTATGGATTGAGCAGAGCACACTTAAACTCCAATCGTTGGGCATGCTTTCGTCTGACCATATTTTACAAAGAAGCTGATGCATGCTCCTTAACAGTTCTTCGCCGCCGTGTTTGAATAGCTCGGCCTGCAATCCATCGGCCCCCGCCGCTTTGTTGTTCTTGAGGCGGGCAATTGCTATTCGAACTTCTTCATGGTCGGCAATGGAATGTCTGCTCCCTCGTTATCGATTGGGGAATCGGTTTCGCTATCTCCTGGCGTTGTACGTTCACTGCCTTTCAGCAGGCTGGAGAAGTGTTCCCTCCATAATTTAAGTATGCTCTGGGCATCGGTGACTAGACACCTTTTTTCATAGAATTTTCGAGCATTACCCCTGTCGGCCAGCTTATCGAGCTCTTCATACTCACGCATTTCGGCCTTTTTCTTTTTCTGTCTGCAAATGCGTCTCGCTTCTCTCTTCAACTCTCGGTACCTATCCCATCCCGCACGTGTTATGGTCGATCGTACCGTTGCGAGGTAGGCAACCTGTTTTTTCTCTGCTGCGGCACGGCACTCCTCATCGTACCAGCTGTTCTTTTGCATTTTCCGGAAACCAATGGTTTCGGTTGCAGCTGTACGTAAGAAGCTTGAAATGGCGTCCCACAATTCCCTTATACCATGTTGTTGACGAGTGCCCTTGGAGAGAAGGAGTTTAAGTCGAGTAGGAAATCGCTCGGCTGTCTGTTGTGATTGTAGCTTCTCGACGTCGAACCTTCCTTATGTTCGTTGACGTGCGTTTTTTTCTGCATAGAGGCGGGTGCGAATCTGGGCTGCAAAAGGATAGTGGTCCGAGTCGATGTAAGGACCTCGGAGCGTACGCACGTCTAGAACACTGGAGACGTGTCTTCCGTCTATCACAACATGATCGATCTGGTTGGTAGCTTTTCGATCCGAAGACAGCCAGGTAGCTTGATGAATCTTCTTATGCTGAAATCTAGTACTACAGATCTTATAGGTGAGTTCCAAGCGTAACCAAAGATGCCTTCTACCTTTGGATACGTCGCAAATCAGCTATATGTTGAAAAACTTCGCTGTTTATATCAGTTAATTTAACAATAAAATTTTAAATAAATGCGGTTTCGTCAACCTCTTCAATCCACAATATTCAAAAGAAGCACTTTCACTGTTTAATTGCAACTTACACTTTAATTACGAATATACTCTCTAATTTTAGTTACAAAATATAGTTTTCAATTTTAGGTTACAACAAATTTGTTCTTTCGGCAAAAAACGCACCGAGAAGCTGTAATCACAAAAGACAGCCGCATGATTTTCTACTCAAGTTACACTTCTGCTCTCCGACAGGTGTAATGCTCGAAAATTCTACAAAAGTTGCGCCAACTAACAGTATGTTTGAAAACCGGAGCATGCTCTTGTAGAATCCCCGGATTGATCTAGTGACTGATGCCTAGGGTATACTAAAATTATGGAGGGAACACTTCTCCAGCCTGCTGAATAGTAGCGAAAGCAATCCACGGTGGGGAACTGAAGAAGAGCACATATATTGTAAATACAGTACAGTACGCACAGTTGCGCATATGTACAAACATTTATAAGGAAATAACAAGTGCAGCACATATCTTCCCACATCTCCGTTGTCACGAACAACCAACGGCCGAAGCTCACGTTTGGTCAAAGAGTCATTGTGTCGAAAGACTGACGCGATGGCTAAGCGCCACATTGTATTATTGGTAGAAAATCTGAGCTGTGCCGAAAAACACAAAAGAACGAAAGCCGATTCTCACCGCTTCTCTTGCCGCTAAAACAACTTCACCTATAAACTAGCGTAAATATGTATGTTTTTGTATGAGCTTGCATACACATCGAGGCACAATTCCGATTACTTTGGCGCCGCGATTTGAAGGTACCGTTGGAAAGAGGAAGTCCTCCTGATTAAAAAATATATAGGGTTATAGGTAACGCAAACCCTTAGTTTACGAGATATTCGACCTTGAAGTTCAAAAATTCCCAAAATTCGAACATTTCAAGAAGCTATTTTCCCACGTTAAACCCAGTTTATTCACATTTTTCTCTTCAAATTAATTAAATTACACTATAATCTTTAAAATAAAGCCACATTTTACACTTTCAGCAGGTCTTTTATATAAAAAATCTTTATTTTAAAAATTACATTTTACACTCGTTTGAACCTCATTTGTTTACCAAAAATTACAAAGAAATTAAATTTATTAAGCAAATAAGTAATATTATATACATGTATTAGTAATATTATATATTAATATTATATATACGTATGTATAAATAATATTATATAATAATGTTACGTAATAAAGTGTAAGGTTACAGTACAGTACGAAAGCTAAAATTTTGTTTCAATATGTATGAGTGCATGATAACCGTAAAATATAACCACTTTATATCCAAAACTCATATCTATCTTCTTCTATATAAATAAAAATGAATTGTTGTTCGTTAGTCTGATTAAAACTCGAGAACGGCTGGGCCGATTGAGCTGACTTTGGTTTTAAAATGTTTGTCGTAGTCCAGGGTAGGTCTAAACGGTGAGCAAATAAGGAAAAATTACGAGTAAGATAGAGTAAAACGACAATTCCATTTTCCCATATAAAAGTTGACCACTTACTTGCTGTCAAACATTTGACGGTATTTGTATTCTCAGTTCCACTCGAATTGAAGAACGCATTAAAACAAGACTTTTGAATCGACAATATAATATCAACTTTGCTCATAACATCGTGTATTTAAATTTCAATTTCAAATTTCAAAATATATAAATATAATTAATGTGTTGACATGTTTGATGGTGCCAACCTTAAAGTGTTACCAACTCTCAAAAATACTTTTATTATAATAACGGGGCATCTCTGCCTGTGCAGACTACACATTGCTCATTGCTAACTAGATATAGAATACTACATAGTTTACCATATATGGTAAGCTAGAAGCTGTCTCTTCAGCAGTTTAACAGCTCAGTTTTCATTTATATGAAAATTTCGAAGAGGCAACATATTCCATTTCCACATATGCCAACGGCATTTTAATTTCGGTAATATGAAAATTAGAAGAGCGAGTTAAGACGGTTGTGTTATATTATAAAAATAAAGTACAATTTCAAAATAACATTTAATATTTAGTTTAATATTGTTAATTTATAGAAATATTATGGAAATTGGATTGTGAAGTCTTAAACTAATAAACTTATACAAGCATAAATCAAAATATCATTTCTCATTTTAAATTTATTATTTTAATTGGTATATAAAAGTTATGCCACAATTATTATATAGTAGTCCAAAAATATAAACTCTTATTTTTCCCAGAAATACATTTGTAAAAAAAGGATCTTTATCCTTTGTTATTATCTTATTTTTCCCAAAAATACATTTGTAAACAAAAGGATATTTATCCTTTTTTTATGTTCCACACAAAAGATTTAAGGAGTTCAAGAGCTCAAAACGTACCCTACATCAGCTACCTACCCGACGGCATTTCGCAAATGAAAAAATAAATTTTTCAAGAGCACAAAGCATACGCTATCTATATCTCGAGCCTACCTACCCTACGCTTTTGCGCAAATGATTATATCATGATAGCAAATGCCCACATACATATTTGACAATGACAATAACAGTTAGTATTCTATAAATTCTATCCTGTCGAGATGCCCTGTAATAAGTGTATCCGAACGTTCCATTGTTTTGTCATCTCATGTAAAAAGCACGTGTATCCGAACGTTACATTGTTTTGTCCATAAATTTAGAGACTTTTTGCTGCGCTCCTACTTTAACATCCTTGGTTTTGTCATCTCATGTTAAAAAAAAAAACATTTAAATGGAGAAATAAGAAAGTAATAAGTAAGTATTAAGTGTATCCGAACGTTCCATTGTTTTGACATCTCACGTAAAAAGCACGTGTATCCGAACGTTACATTGTTTTGTACATACATTTAGAGACTTTTTGCTGCGCTCCTACTTTAACATCCTTGGTTTTGTCATCTCATGTTAAAAAAAAGAAACGTTTAATTGGAGAAATATTGAAATACTGCTAAAAGTGATTTTCTTCTCGCTGCTTACAATGCAGAGGAAAAGAAAATGACCTGACATAGGTCGTCGAAGTCGTGTAAATGTGCAACGAGCTACTTTACGCTCCAACCGCACTAATGACCAGCGAGATGCTGATAATGATAACAGTCGTACAAGTATGGGAGAATTACGTTCAAGAGTAAATAACTATCAAGTGGATAGGGGAGAATGGAACGAGTTCGTGCACATCGATCACAACAGCAGCGAGCACGGGATAACGAATTTAATCGATTCCGCAGACGCAATGCTCCTGTAAACCTCGAACGAGGAGCGTTTTCCTACGATCCGGAATTTGATTATAGTGCCGACAAATCTGTGACGATTGGAGAAATGTCAATCATTTGTCAACATTGTAAAGCATTAAAGTACAGTAGTGAACCTGCAGGATTATGTTGTGCTGGTGGCAATGTACAATTGCCTCAATTGGTTCCACCACCTGAACCGTTACACTCATTAGTTAATGGGATGGAAAGTGAGTCTAAACACTTCTTGGCTAACATCCAAAAATATAATAATTGCTTCCAAATGACATCGTTTGGTGCAACGCATATAGTACAAGACGGGTTCATTCCTACTTTCAAGGTAGTATACCATAATTGTTTTAGTGAAATTCTAATTTGTATTTGTATCACAATTAATTTAACCAGTTCTTAAACAATTACAGATACAAGGACAAATTCATCACCTACTGTGGGCAATGCTGCCAGTGCCAGATGCAGATCATAAATTTTTGCAAATTTATTTTATAGGCAATCAAGATGTGGAAGTTGATACACGTTGTGGTCATAATCCAACCGTCAAGCGAATCATTGTCCAACAACTGCAAACATTTCTTCACGAGAAATAATGAATTAGTGAAGATGTTCAAAATGGCACTGGATCCGATGCCATCAGACAGCCATAATATTGAAATAAGAGCCGACAAAACACCTGCTGGAGAGCATGCAAGGAGGTTTAATTCACCGACAATAGGTGAAGTGGCTATTGTCGTTGTTGGAGAGCATTTGCAATCAAGAGATATTGTACTTCATCGCCGGAACAAGGAATTGAAACGTGTATATGAAACGCATAGAGCTTATGATGCTTTACAATACCCATTAATTTTCTGGCAGGGAGAAGATGGGTACCATTTTAATATCAAAATGGTTAATCCAACAACAGGTAATTAGATTAAACAAAATTAAATATTTTATATGTTCAATATATAAATGTATTTTTTTATCATATGTACTTCCAGGTGCTGATACACACAAAAAAGTCAGTGCCATGAATTATTATGCATACAGACTCATGATCCGTGAAGGTGAAGTAAATCACATTTTGATGTGTCAACGGCTCTTTCATCAGTATGCAGTGGACATGTACGTCAAAATTGAGACTGAAAGATTGACATACATCCGTCTTAACCAACAGCAGCTTCGATCTGAAGAGTACATTCATCTTCGCGATGCAATCAATGCTGACGGCAATGTAAATAATGTAGGAAGAATGACAATTTTACCGGCCACTTACATCGGAAGCCCGCGCCACATGCACGAGTACGCTCAAGATGCGATGTCTTATGTTCGAAAGTATGGCCGTCCAGACCTATTTATTACATTCACCTGTAACCCACAATTGATTGAAATAAAAAAAGAACTGCTACACAACCAAACACCACCTGATAGGCATGACATCACTGCCAGAGTTTACAAGCAAAAATTAAAATCTTTAATGAATTTCTTTACAAAGCATCGTGTGTATGACCAAGTACGTTGTTGGATGTACTCTGTTGAGTGGCAAAAGCGTGCTTTGCCACATGCTCATATATTAGTCTGGTTGGTTGACAAAATAAGGCCAGAAGAAATTGATTCCATTATTTCAGCCAAAATTCTTGATGAAACGGTTGACCCAAAATTGCATACGATAGTAACTAAACACATGATACATGGACCTTGCGGAGTTTTCAACAACAGCTCACCCTGTATGATCGACGGCAAGTGCTCCAAACGGTACCCGAGAAACTTGATTGCTGAAACCATCTCGGGAATCGATGGTTACCCATTGTATCGTCGGCGATCAGTTGAGGACGGTGGACGATCTGTAGATGTCAAGGTAAAAGGACAAGATTTTCATGTAGACAATCCTTGGATTGTGCCGTTCTCGCCTATATTGTCCAAAACTTTTGAAGTTCACATCAAAGTGGAATTTTGTAACTCTGTGAAATCCATAAAGTACATATGTAAATATGTTAACAAAGGTAGCGACATGGCCATGTTCGCAGTAACAAACACAAATGATGAAGTGTCTCACTATCAGATGGGTCGCTATGTAAGCAGCAATGAGGCTATTTGGCGCATATTTTCGTTTGCAATTCATGAAAGACATCCCACTGTATTGCATTTGGCAGTTCATTTAGAAAATGGACAACGAGTGTATTTCAACCCAAACAACGCTGTGGATAGAGCGGCACGTCCACCTGTGACCACATTGACAGGTTTCTTCTCAATTTGTGCAACTGATCAATTCGCTCGCACTTTGCTGTATGCTGATATGCCGCGCTACTATACATGGAACGCATCATCAAAGTCTTTTCAGCGTCGTAAACAAGGAACACCACTTGAAGGATATGAAAATGTATTTGCCACAGATGCTATAGGCCGTATATATACAGTACATCCTAATAACGATGAATGTTATTATCTTAGATTGTTATTGGTGAATGTTCCTGAATGTTCTTTTCAACAATTGCGAACAGTTGATGGACATCTGTGTGCGACTTACCGTGAGGCGTGTCAATTATTACGGTTGCTTGAAAACGATTCGCATTGGGATAATACGCTCAAGGAATCCGTGATATTTTCATCGCCGCATCAAATTCGCACACTGTTTGCGATTATAATATCGACATGTTTCCCCTCAAATCCGAATGATTTGTGGATGAAATATAGGGATGACATGTCTGAGGATGTGTTGCATCGTGTGCGTTGTGAAACTTTGAATCCTACATTGGAAATTACGGCAGAGATTTACAATGACTCATTGATCATAATAGAAGATATGTGTTTGTTGATGGCAAATAAAGTATTGTCGTGTTTGGGCCTGACAGCACCCAATCGTGCTATGCAAGATGCATTAAACCATGAGTTGCAACGAGAACTCCAGTACGATACTCAAGCTATAACCGAAGCAGTTCACACAACTGTTCCGCAATTGAACGAAGAACAAAGGATTGCGTACGATCGTTTAACACAAGCTGTAAACAGTGGGTCTGGGGGGCTTTACTTTCTTGATTCTCCTGGGGTACTGGGAAAACGTTCCTAATTTCATTGCAAAATTGTTAAAAATCCTGCATATTTACTGTTTAAGATGTGGCAAGGCTCGTTTTCCTCATAATTGTAAACAATCTAACCTTTTCAACGATGAGTGTGCTAAGTGATTTTTAAATTAATAAATTTAGGTAAAATATAGCAAAATAAAAGTGAAATGTAAGCTTATTTCAAAGCTTAGAGTGTGTATTTAAATATATAAAATAAAAATTGTGAAAAAATTTTGTGAAACATAGAGAAATAACATATTTTCTTAGTGCAAATTTTTGAACTTTTAATCGTGAATATTTTAAAAACTATTAGTAATTTTTACATTATTTTTGGATATTCCTCCTCCGCCAAAGTAATCGGAATCGTGCCCACATCGATGCTGATTTTTGCTCGCCACGGCAAAATATTTTATATTTGAGAAATATTTTAAATCGACAAGAACTAATTTTTTTTTTAATTTTTAATTTTTGCTATGTTTTGCGAGTTTTGCGGTTGTGACTTTTCCCTTTCAGAAGTACATCAGACTTGTTCTATTTATGATTTGTTGCTTTTGCCATCGTGCTTTAAGACGCTTGTAGGCATAGTTGTTTGGAATTTCATGCGTGAGTTAAGGGACGTATTCCTTGTAATAGTAACAAATATCAAAACAACCTTTGGTTTCAGTCAACAGAATGGATCAAAATAACCTTGAGTTGGAACAATTGAAATGCATTATCACTACAACAAACAATCCTAAACAAACAAACATCAAAACAACCTTGAGTTTTAATACCACAACAACCTTATCTTAAAACAAAGCAAATGTATCTAAGCAAACAATGTGTAAAACCTAAACAAATAATATAATCTGTATCTAAACAAACTATCAACTAATAATAACTTGTAAACATACTAGTTAGTATAAATAGAAGTAAGAATCATGTAATAAAAGTTAGTCTTAAGAGTATAAATAAAGAGTCACACATTTCAGATTTTTGCAAAGCTCTTAAAAAAATCACCCGATAGTTAGTATACTCGTGCGTTTAAGTATTAAAAGTATAAATAAAGAGTACACATGCGTGACAGCTACGAGTCCGTTGTTGCAGTTTAATTTACATTACACCGCCTTGATAGAGTTTTCATTTCACAGTAACTGGTTGTTGATTGTGCACTATGTGCAGTTACGTGCAATTAATTGCAGTATCATATGTTGACCTTATTTTTTCTTCGTGCAACAACCTCGTCGTCCTGCAGGTGAGTAGCAATGATCAATTTTGCCCTTCTTGACGCAACCAAAAAAAAAAGCTTAAATCATTAATTACACTGTGGAACATTTTTGGGATTATTGTCTGGGGGGTGAGAAATTCCAAGTCAGGGTGATGGTACTAGGTCAGTATAGTGAAACCCTCAAAGGGTTTATCATTCGTATGTGTCAGTTTTTTATGACCTTTTAAATTTTTTCCTTATCTTGATGTTTTTTCGCTTAGTTGTAACATTTTGGCAAAAACGTAGTTTAACTTAACTCGCGAACCACTATTATCTATTTTTCCAATCCATTAGACGGTTGTAGCTGCTTTTACACACTACATTTGGTACCCAATTTTCGTTCACTATAACATAAGAAAAAATTTAAAAGGTCATAAAAAAAACCGACACATACAAACGCCAAATCCTTTGAGGGTTTTACTATACTGACCTAGTACCATCACCCTGACTTGGAATTTCTCACCCTCCAGATTAGCTGTTGTACTGTGAAATTTAAAAGGTCATAAAAAAAAACTGACACATACGAACGCCAAACCCTTTGAGGGTTTTACTGTCTTGGAATTTCTCACCCCCCAGATTAGCTGTTGTACTGTGTTATTGAAAAATCAACACACTACTTCAGAATCGGCGGAAGTATCATCAAATAAAATCTCTAATTGGAGTGCGTCATCATTTGGACAAGCAAATATGATATCGGTTGATTCCAGTTTTGCAATGCTTGACAGCTCTAATATTCCGAAGTCTGACACGTCTCATAAGGTATTTGTCGCTTTGGAGAATTGATGACTACGAAAAAGAACCTTTGGGAACCCATGGACACCAAGCAGTGATTACAATTTCCATACTCTTCAAGGATAACTAACGGCAAGGAAAAAAAATTACGAAAAACCATTTGGAAGCTCATAAAGAATGGCTTGTTCATCGAATGTGCAAAAAGACTATAAGACTATATTGTAAATATTGTCCATGGTTTACCAACCGCAATGAAGGTGGATACCAAAAGAACGTTCCCTAGTGTTCTGGTGACACAGCCATTGAAAACTTTGAAAAACATGACGAAAAGTTGCGGAGATCTGCAAGTACATTCTAATAACTTGTATCTTAAAAATGCAATAGCTGTAGGAAAAGACTTTTCACCAAGATGACAATCATCGATCCCGTATAAAGGAAACAGAGAAACATTGACGCCTATAGTCAAAACTATCATTTCCCTAAGAAACAGAATATTCCACTGTGAGGACATAGAGACTTTGTCTCTAATTTCAAGTGAAAATTATGACATTAAAATGGTAACTTTCA
>NW_026089622.1:15505438-15518269 GCF_024586455.1 Bactrocera neohumeralis | reverse complement strand
TGATAATAATTATCACAGTGAATGCTATTGTCCACATATACAAAAAATTCTCTATACTTAGAATAAAAATTCGGGAAAAATTTCAATCAAGGGAAGGAGGAGTTACGTCAGTAATAAAGACTGCAGCTCCAACTCCAAAAACACCAAAACCACAGCTAAGGCTTAGCCTTCACAATTAAAAAACCAATGCACGAAAATACATACAAACAATCAAAAATGAAATATGCCGATTAAGCGTAAACAGCAGTTTTTATTACTGTCGCTTAATACTTTGTAGCGACACTTAGAGCCTTATTACACACGGCAACTTTTGTTGCGGCAACTCTTAGTTTATAGGCGAGGGGGCGACGAGGAGAGGAGAATCGCGCCGAGTTACCAGTGTTCAGCAACTCGCTTTGTGTTCTTATTCGTAGCAGTTCGCTGCGACGTTTTTCGGCATTCGTGTTCTTTCTTTCGTAGTACATAGTTGCATTTGCGTATATTTTTTTGAAATTAATATTTTGAATATATTTAAAAAATTTAATTTCATCTTTTGGTAAGTAATTTGCAAATATGTATACAAATTTACATAATATAATATAAATATTTTAGAAAATGGAGTATGATGAAAAAATCGAATTAATTAAAGATATTGTGAAATGTATGGAGGAAGCCATACAAATTGATTCAGACGATAGTAAAAAGGGTGATATATCTTTGTTTTAATAAATAGAATGTATTTCTTAATTGACAGAGCTGATTAATATATGTGATAGAGTGGCCCAAATACCTATAAGGAAAATGAAACGACAATGGGTTAAAGTAAAGTGAAAGAGAATGAGAAAAAAACTCGAACAGAGTTGCGCAACACAAGTTGCTCGTGTGAAGGTAATGGGCAACAGCAAAAGAGAATCGCCTGAGAATTAGCAACCAAAGTTGCCCCATGTAATCGTAGACTTACACAATTGATTTACAGAACGACACTTAAGCAATTTGCTTGCATAAGGGTCGTTCACTTTATTATTGTTTATATTACTTTTCGAGCATTGACCAGTAAATTCTGCATATGCAGAATTTGTACACAAACAAATACACAATATGTTATCGTATAACAGCTTATCAGCTGAACAATTTTTATTATAAATAGCAGTGCCATTGACATTTTCAGTTTAGTTCAGAAGAACCAATAAAGAAGAGTGAAATTAAATATAACTTTGTGTTTTTATTTAATCTACACACTTAACTCGCGTACACAAATACCATCACATCACGAATCCAACACACATGAGGACACCATACAACAAATAACGAAAGGGATCCACGGACAGAGCACCATTTATGATTTCAATACGAACTCGTACACATCAAATCGCTTGCCGTGACTTTTTTAATTTCGACTTTCGTTGCGCATTTACTTCTTTTTATGACTGGTGAGGTGAGTGCTGCGAAAACGTATATGTTTTACAAGAGCTAACAAGCTTAAAACCTTTTATTGGATATTGAATTGTTCGATTATGACTATAAGTTAAAAAGATATAGCATTTTTAGTAAACCAACTTGTGTTAGCTTACAAAAAAATTAATCAAAAAGCATTGTTTTTTTGGGGGAAAAATACTGTACCGAGTCCAATCGATAGTCAGCCTAATGGACTGTATATTATGAAACGGTTCTCAAGCGTGGAAAGACAAAGAATCGGCTGGCATGGTTATGGGATCAGTTTTTTGGGATGCACGTGGTATTTTATTCATCGAATGATTACTGAGCCAGTTTTAATTCACTGCACTATGCATTTGCAATCAATTGTTCTATTTTACTATTCCCAATATTTGGCAATTTTATTATTTTTTGGAAGGATCAGTTTGAAATTGTACGCATATACTTCATCGTTCTCGTTTAAATACTGCATTGCTTTGTGCAATGCTTCGAAAAAATATCTGTATATCTTAAATTCTAATAGGCCTTTACAAGTATATCAACACTCCAGTTATTCCGCTATATTTTTATGCTAGATATCGCGTTTGGTTGGTTATGAATGCATTTGCATTTCCTTCGCCCATAATCTAGCAAAGTATCCGCAATGCCTTGATGGCGAAAATGTCAATGCCATTTTTTGTTGTGATCTTAAATATCTCTGCCGGCTTCGTCCTAAAAAAAAACTACCTAGTTCAGGAGCAAAATCAGTATAACTCAAATTATAAGCATGTATCGATATGAAAATGTTTACTTTTTTCTTTCTATTTTTGAATTACTAAAATTTTCAAATAATTATTTCATGAATTTGGAGCAAATGCTTTTGATTTGAAATATATTTTTTGTATTTATAAAAAGTATTCTATGTCCTTACCCTGGTTCTAAGCTACCTCCCCACCAAGCCAAATCGGTTCAGCCGTTCTTGAATTATAAATGATGTAACAAACACGACTTTCTTTTATATAAATAGATGTGAGGTTTATTTTATTGTTTTTATTATTAATATATATATATTTTTTTTTTTCAAGAAAAGAAATTTTCAAATAATTCTTACATCAATTTTGAACAAATGCTTATGATTTAAAATATAATTTTTGTGTTTATGAATTGTATTGATTTTTAACATAAAGAGATAAAAAAAAAATATTCTATGTCCTTACAATGGTTTTAAGCTACCTCCCTACCAATTTTCAGCCAAATCGGTTCAGTTGTTTTTAAGTTATAAATGGTGTAACTAAGACGACTTTCTTTTATATAGTAATTTTTAATCGTTATAAATGTTGGTTCTGTTAATTTAAATGCCCAACAGTAATCATTTTGTCCGATCTGGCCATAACGGAAATTGTTATAAAAAACGCTAATTTTAAGGCGCTCTCACACTGGAATAAGTTGAGCAATCCTTTATCCCTGCAAAGCTTTTGTTTTATGGTTTAATCATCCTGCGCAGTGCAATAAAATAGGTGTAAAAATTTTTTTTTTAATGTACTTAAAGTGCGCAGTGAAAAAGTTATTTATGTAACTAATCTTCTATTTTAAATTACAATAATATTTTCTTCCAGATATTACTAATTCTATTTAAGAAATCATTATTTTTAGATATCTATAATATTTTTTTATGCATTTGCAACCTGTTGCTACAGAGTATTATAGTTTTGTTCAGCTAACGATTGTACGTATACCCAAACCTACACAAGATAGACATAGGGTTATGTATTTATAAAAGGTCAAAACGAAGAGACGAGCTGAAATCCCGGTGACTATCTGCCTATCCGTCCATCCGTCCGTGCAAGCTACATTCTTGCTAATTTAGATATCTTGATAAAGAGTCTGTAGATGGGCCAAATACTGTAAATAAGCGCTTAATTAAGATATAAAACTCGAATTTGGCACGGCTCTCCCTCTAATATGTTCATTGTACATATCGCGAAAACCACTAAAGCTACAACAACCAAATTTTCCTAGCGCAAATATTATAAGAATTTCTACCGACAGTGTGAAAATAGATGAAATCAGAAGATAACTTTGCTCACTCCCCATAACGGTTCTGTCAATAAATCCATAACTGAATACGCCAGAGACATTAAATTTTCCCTCAGAGATGATATGAGAGGGCTTTATAGGAGCCGGTATGAAAATTGGTCGATGGTCGTGACACCACCACTTTTTGGTGAAATCACATATTTTGGGACCCGACCTACCGATTTCGACTAAATTTAGTAAGTGGTATTCCTCTCATATTATGTGACAGTGTGAAAATGGGCGAAATCGGACTACAACCACGCCTATTTCCATTATAACACAATTTTTAATTCTATTACACAAATCAAGAAACAATTAAAATAACGAGATAAAAATTTGCGATATGTCGCCGCCATTATGTATAGTTAATTTTTGACCGAAATTGTCGGTCTATTCCCTACCTACATTGACATATTCGCCATAAGGTTTGTTATGAAAACGAAAATCAATACATATAGTAAAGGGAGTTGGGGTAGTATTGACCCGATTTAATCATTTAACTATCATCATGCCCGTACTAAAAAATGTTCCCTGGGTTTCAATAAGATACCTCACATACAATCATCAATCATATGCAGTAAATTCAGCCGTGTATTCGCAAATCCTGATATTAGTTATATTGATTTTCGCCCAATATTATCCATTTTCGGTACAAAGGTACACAATTTTGAGTAAAACACGTTCTCTCAATTTTATTAATAAATGGCCGGTATTCACCTGGAACTTCGAAGTGCTTTATATTAGGTATATGGAGGCAATAGGAAGTATTAATCCGGTTCAGCACGTTTTTGACACACAGATATGTCATCATCAGCAAAGAGTTTTCTCTGAATTTCAATCAAATATCTCACACATTGACCGATTTTCTGTCACTGCTGTGGTCCGCATGGCTTGAACAGTTTTAGTTCGGTTTGGACAATTTTTGGTCACGAGATGGCATACTTTAAATTCACTGTCGGTTCCAAGTTTTATCTCGTTATGTTAAAGCTTCTTTATTTGTACCCTAAAAAGTTAAAAAATCAAAAGGAATTCAAAATTGTATTATATGGAAAGTAGACGCGGTTGTAATATCATTTCGCTCATTTTTACACTGCCACATATGTAGGAAAGTTAAAATAATGTCATGTACCTAATTTTGTCGTAATAAATATAGAAGGTCGCGAAATATGTGATTTCACCTAAAAAGGTACCATGCCTATTGTCCACTTCTTCCCGGGTCCCAAAAACCTCGAATTTTAACAACTAATTTCGAATTTAGTTGAACTTCTTGGGGATCGTCGCCAAGTGTTCTAGCAGCAACGTTTTCCAGGAAATTATGAAGGCTTTCCGCCATTATGAAATAATACTGCTTAATTTATTATGAGTTTCTTCTAGATCGAATTCGAAAAAACGGCAACTTTTGCAAGTTTGCGTTTTTTTAGCAATTTTTTTTTTTTTTTTTTTTTTTTTTTTTTTTTTTTTTTAGCAAATGGGAAACATTCGTTAGGAGGATGGAGTCATGTGTAGAAGTTCACGCAAGTGAGGAAAGTTCTCTGATCACTGATCGCCATTCACTTGGGAGTGGCCAGAAACGATTCTTTTGCACATGGCTCAAGCAGCTCACTACTTCCGGTCTTTGACCAAGTATCCTCTGGGTAGCCTAAGAACATCCGTTCGAAGGCGAGCTAAAGTGAGAAGGCGAAACATTCCCTACAAGGGTTGTGCGCTGGGTTTGGGACCCGCCACGTAAAAAACACCCCCAGTGAAGAGCTACAACCAGCCTCGGATGAGAGACCCCCCTTTTGATGACGACCATGGCAAACGAAATAAGGACTACGAATTGAGGGCATGCACCTGGAATGCCCGGTCCCTTAATTGGGAAGGTGCCGCTGCCCAGCTGGTTGATGTCCTCGTAAAGACAAAGGCTGACATCACCGCCGTCCAAGAAATGCGATGGACGGGACAAGGACAGAGACGAGTAGGTCCTTGTGACATTTACTACAGTGGCCATATAAAGGAGCGCAAGTTTGGTGTAGGATTCGTGGTGGGAGAGAGACTCCGTCGCCGAGTACTATCATTCACTGCGGTGAATGAACGTCTAGCCACAATCCGCATCAAAGCGAGGTTCTTCAACATATCGCTGATTTGCGCCCACGCCCCGACGGAAGAGAAGGACGATGTGACCAAAGATGCCTTCTATGAGCGCTTGGAGCGCGCTTATGAGAGAGCTGCCCCCGCCACGATGTCAAAATCGTGCTTGGCGACTTTAACGCCAGGGTGGGCAAAGAAGGTATATTTGGCACTACGGTCGGTAAATTCAGCCTCCACGACGAAACATCCCCAAATGGGTTGAGGCTGATTGACTTCGCCGGGGCCCGAAATATGGTTATCTGTAGTACTAGATTCCAGCATAAGAAGATTCATCAAGCTACCTGGCTGTCTCCGGATCGAAAACTACCAACCAGATCGATCATGTTGTGATAGACGGAAGACACGTCTCCAGTGTTTTAGATGTGCGTGCGCTCCGAGGTCCTAACATCGACTCGGACCACTATCTTGTTGCAGCTGAGATTCGCACCCGCCTCTGTGCAGCAAAAAACGCGCGCCACCAAACACAAGGAAGGTTCGACGTCGAGAAGCTGCAATCACAACAGACAGCCGAACGATTTTCTACTCGGCTTGCACTCCTGCTCTCTGAGAGCACTCGTCAACAACTCGGTATAAGGGAACTGTGGGACGGCATTTCAAACTCCTTACGTACAGCTGCAACCGAAACCATTGGTTTTCGGAAAGTGCAAAAGAACAGCTGGTACGACGAGGAGTGCCGTGTCGCAGCGGAGAGAAAACAGGCTGCCTACCTCGCAACGTTACGATCGACCACTACACGTGCGGGATGGGATAGATACCGAGAGTTGAAGAGGGAAGCGAGACGCATTTGTAGACAGAAGAAGAAAGAGGCTGAAATGCGTGAGTACGAAGAGCTTGATAAGCTGCCCGACAGGGGTAATGCTCGAAAATTCTACGAAAAAATGCGGCGGCTTACGGAAGGTTTCAAGACCGGAGCGTATTCCTGTAGAACCCCCAAAGGTGATCTAGTCACTGATGCCCAGAGCATACTTAAATTATGGAGGGAACACTTCTCCAGCCTGCTGAATAGCAGTGAACGCACAACACCAGGAGAAGGAGAACCCGATTCCCCAATCGATGACGATGGAGCAGACGTTCCATTACCTGACCATGAAGAAGTTCGAATAGCAATTGCCCGCCTGAAGAACAACAAAGCGGCAGGGGCCGACGGATTGCCGGCCGAGCTATTCAAACACGGCGGCGAAGAACTGATAAGGTGCATGCATCAGCTTCTTTGTAAAATATGGTCGGACGAAAGCATGCCCAACGATTGGAATTTAAGTGTGCTATGCCCAATCCATAAAAAAGGAGACCCCACAATCTGCGCCAACTACCGTGGGATTAGCCTCCTCAACATCGCATATAAGGTTCTATCGAGCGTATTGTGTGAAAGATTAAAGCCCATCGTCAACAAACTGATTGGACCTTATCAGTGTGGCTTCAGACCTGGCAAATCAACAACCGACCAGATATTCACCATGCGCCAAATCTTGGAAAAGACCCGTGAAAGGAGAATCGACACACACCACCTCTTCGTCGATTTCAAAGCTGCTTTCGACAGCACGAAAAGGAGCTGCCTTTATGCCGCGATGTCTGAATTTGGTATCCCCGCAAAACTAATACGGCTGTGTAAACTGACGTTGAGTAACACCAAAAGCTCCGTCAGGATCGGGAAGGACCTCTCCGAGCCGTTCGATACCAAACGAGGTTTCAGACAAGGCGATTCCCTATCGTGCGACTTTTTCAACCTGCTTTTGGAGAAAATAGTTCGAGCCGCAGAACTAAATAGAGAAGGTACCATCTTCTATAAGAGTGTACAGCTGTTGGCGTATGCCGATGATATTGATATTATCGGCCTCAACACCCGCGCCGTTAGTTCTGCTTTCTCCAGGCTGGACAAGGAAGCACAGAAAATGGGTCTGGCAGTGAACGAGGGCAAGACGAAATATCTCCTGTCATCAAACAAACAGTCGTCGCATTCGCGACTTGGCACTCACGTCACTGTTGACAGTCATAACTTTGAAGTCGTAGATAATTTCGTCTATCTTGGAACCAGCGTAAACACCACCAACAATGTCAGCCTAGAAATCCAACGCAGGATAACTCTTGCCAACAGGTGCTACTTCGGACTGAGTAGGCAATTGAGAAGCAAAGTCCTCTCTCGACAAACAAAAACCAAACTCTATAAGTCACTCATAATTCCCGTCCTGCTATATGGTGCAGAGTCTTGGACGATGTCAACAACGGATGAGTCGACGTTGCGAGTTTTCGAGAGAAAAGTTCTGCGAAAGATTTATGGTCCTTTGCGCGTTAGCCACGGTGAATACCGCATTCGATGGAACGATGAGCTGTACGAGATATACGACGACATCGACATAGTTCAGCGAATTAAAAGACAGCGGCTACGCTGGCTAGGTCATGTTGTCCGGATGGACGAAAACACTCCAGCTCTGAAAATATTCGACGCAGTACCCGCCGGGGGAAGCAGAGGAAGAGGAAGACCTCCACTCCGTTGGAAGGACCAAGTGGAGAAGGACCTGGCTTCGCTTGGAATATCCAATTGGCGCCACGTAGCGAGAAGAAGAAACGACTGGCGCGCTGTTGTTAACTCGGCTATAATCGCTTAAGCGGTTTCTACGCCAATTAAGAAGAAGAAGAAACATTCGTTAGTTTCTCCAGCAAAAGTTATGTAAAATTAGCTGCATTTTTTAACGAATGAGTCGGTCCCTTGGTTTGCTACATTTAATTGGGGGTCTGTTGCAAGAGAATTACTTTTTGAACCATCATCCACATCTCTTAGAGGTTTCCAATTCAATTACAAACTCCGTATCGGTTTTGTCGACCTTCTCTTAAATAACAGGAACTTATATTTTTGCATTTCTTCGCTTAGAATAAAAGAATATGTATTTTTAGAGCCGTTGATTGAAATTTTATATTTTTTTTGCGTAGTAGAACGTAATAGAAAATGTTTAGATTTATAAAATTTCAACGGCTATTAATTTTTTTTAATAGTAGCAGCTTCCTTATTATTTTCATCTTCCCTCTCTTCTTTGAAAACTAGATATAACACTGGCCAATTCTACAGAATATAACAAACCAAATAACGTAATCAACACAAAATTTTTCCACGATGAGTTTTCAGACAGTGACAACTTTGGTAAAACCGTTTTTTTTCAGTAATTGTTGTATCAAATATATCATATTTTTCATCTAAGTTCGAAGATTTTTACAAATATCACTAAACCAATATCCTTCCACCTTTCATAAGTTCACCGAAAGCGTCTATGACCATCACAAAATCCTCCCGGATGACAGCTTCATTTGAATCCTCCCAGTGAACGTATCGAAGGATGAGACTAACCTGCAAATGAATAATGGAACTGAAAATTTACAATATTACTATGAATATACTAATGATTGTACATTTATTCGTCCATCAACTTCGTAGAATGGTTTCGTTACAATTATTTTTTCATATCTGAGCCTTTCCTGCTGCATCTGGAGTTTCGTCAAAAATTACAGCGTAGAAGCCGAATCTACTCCAAATCTAAGTAATCTTCTGAAATTACCATCATTAATGTCTGCATAATTTTCACTTGAAATTAGAGACAAAGTCTCTATGTCCTCACAGTGGAATATTCTGTTTGCTTAGGAAATGATAGTTTTGACTATAGGCGTCAATGTTTCTCTGTTTCCTTTATACGGGATCGATGATTGTCATCTTGGTAGAAAAGTCTTTTCCTACAGCTATTGCATTTTTAAGATACAAGTTATTAGAATGTACTTGCAGATCTCCGCAACTTTTCGTCATGTTTTTCAAAGTTTTCAATGGCTGTGTCACCAGAACACTAAGGGAACGTTCTTTTGGTATCCACCTTCATTGCGGTTGGTAAACCATGGACAATATTTACAATATAGTCTTATAGTCTTTTTGCACATTCGATAGAACAAGCCATTCTTTATGAGCTTCCAAATGGTTTTTTCGTAATTTTTTTTTTCCTTGCCGTTAGTTATCCTTGGAGAGTATGGAAATTCGTAATCACTGCTTGATGTCCATGGGTTCCCAAAGGTTCCTTTTTCGTGTAGTCATCAATTCTCCAAAGCGACAAATACCTTATGAGACGTGTCAGACTTCGGAATATTAGAGCTGTCAAGCATTGCAAAACTGGAATCAACCGATATCATATTTGCTTGTCCAAATGATGACGCACTCCAATTAGAGATTTTATTTGATGATACTTCCGCCGATTCTGAAGTAGTGTGTTGATTTTTCAATAACACAGTACAACAGCTAATCTGGGGGGTGAGAAATTCCAAGACAGTAAAACCCTCAAAGGGTTTGGCGTTCGTATGTGTCAGTTTTTTTATGACCTTTTAAATTTCACAGTACAACAGCTAATCTGGAGGGTGAGAAATTCCAAGTCAGGGTGATGGTACTAGGTCAGTATAGTAAAACCCTCAAAGGGTTTGGCGTTCGTATGTGTCAGTTTTTTTATGACCTTTTAAATTTTTTCTTATGTTATAGTGAACGAAAATTGGGTACCAAATGTAGTGTGTAAAAGCAGCTACAACCGTCTAATGGATTGGAAAAATAGATAATAGTGGTTCGCGAGTTAAGTTAAACTACGTTTTTGCCAAAATGTTACAACTAAGCGAAAAAACATCAAGATAAGGAAAAAATTTAAAAGGTCATAAAAAACTGACACATACGAATGATAAACCCTTTGAGGGTTTCACTATACTGACCTAGTACCATCACCCTGACTTGGAATTTTCTCACCCCCCAGACAATAATCCCAAAAATGTTCCACAGTGTAATTAATGATTTAAGCTTTTTTTTTTGGTTGCGTCAAGAAGGGCAAAATTGATCATTGCTACTCACCTGCAGGACGACGAGGTTGTTGCACGCAGAAAAAATAAGGTCAACATATGATACTGCAATTAATTGCACGTAACTGCACATAGTGCACAATCAACAACCAGTTACTGTGAAATGAAAACTCTATCAAGGCGGTGTAATGTAAATTAAACTGCAACAACGGACTCGTAGCTGTCACGCACGAGTTAAAGCTGAACCGAAATGTGTACTCTTTATTTATACTCTTAAGACTAACTTATTACATGATTCTTACTTCTATTTATACTAACTAGTATGTTTACTTATTATTAGTTGATAGTTTGTTTAGATACAGATTATATTATTTGTTTAGGTTTTACACATTGTTTGCTTAGATACATTTGCTTTGTTTTAAGATAAGGTTGTTGTGGTATTAAAACTCAAGGTTGTTTTGATGTTTGTTTGTTTAGGATTGTTTGTTGTAGTGATAATGCATTTCAATTGTTCCAACTCAAGGTTATTTTGATCCATTCTGTTGACTGAAACCAAAGGTTGTTTTGATATTTGTTACTATTACAAGGAATACGTCCCTTAACTCACGCATGAAATTCCAAACAACTATGCCTACAAGCGTCTTAAAGCACGATGGCAAAAGCAACAAATCATAAATAGAACAAGTCTGATGTACTTCTGAAAGGGAAAAGTCACAACCGCAAAACTCGCAAAACATAGCAAAAATTAAAAATTAAAAAAATTAGTTCTTGTCGATTTAAAATATTTCTCAAATATAAAATATTTTGCCGTGGCGAGCAAAAATCAGCATCGATGTGGGCACGATTCCGATTACTTTGGCGGAGGAGGAATATCCAAAAATAATGTAAAAATTACTAATATTTTTTAAAATATTCACGATTAAAAGTTCAAAAAATTGCACTAAGCAAACATGTTATTTCTCTTTGTTTCACAAAATTTTTTCACAATTTTTATTTTATATATTTAAATACACACTCTAAGCTTTGAAATAAGCTTACATTTCACTTTTATTTTGCTATATTTTACCTAAATTTATTAATTTAAAAATCACTTAGCACACTCATCGTTGAAAAGGTTAGATTGTTTACAATTATGAGGAAAACGAGCCTTGCCACATCTTAAACAGTAAATATGCAGGATTTTTAACAATTTTGCAATGAAATTAGGAACGTTTTCCCAGTACCCCAGGAGAATCAAGAAAGTAAATCCCCCCAGACCCACTGTTTACAGCTTGTGTTAAACGATCGTACGCAATCCTTTGTTCTTCGTTCAATTGCGGAACAGTTGTGTGAACTGCTTCGGTTATAGCTTGAGTATCGTACTGGAGTTCTCGTTGCAACTCATGGTTTAATGCATCTTGCATAGCACGATTGGGTGCTGTCAGGCCCAAACACGACAATACTTTATTTGCCATCAACAAACACATATCTTCTATTATGATCAATGAGTCATTGTAAATCTCTGCCGTAATTTCCAATGTAGGATTCAAAGTTTCACAACGCACACGATGCAACACATCCTCAGACATGTCATCCCTATATTTCATCCACAAATCATTCGGATTTGAGGGGAAACATGTCGATATTATAATCGCAAACAGTGTGTGAATTTGATGCGGCGATGAAAATATCACGGATTCCTTGAGCGTATTATCCCAATGCGAATCGTTTTCAAGCAACCGTAATAATTGACACGCCTCACGGTAAGTCGCACACAGATGTCCATCAACTGTTCGCAATTGTTGAAAAGAACATTCAGGAACATTCACCAATAACAATCTAAGATAATAACATTCATCGTTATTAGGATGTACTGTATATATACGGCCTATAGCATCTGTGGCAAATACATTTTCATATCCTTCAAGTGGTGTTCCTTGTTTACGACGCTGAAAAGACTTTGATGATGCGTTCCATGTATAGTAGCGCGGCATATCAGCATACAGCAAAGTGCGAGCGAATTGATCAGTTGCACAAATTGAGAAGAAACCTGTCAATGTGGTCACAGGTGGACGTGCCGCTCTATCCACAGCGTTGTTTGGGTTGAAATACACTCGTTGTCCATTTTCTAAATGAACTGCCAAATGCAATACAGTGGGATGTCTTTCATGAATTGCAAACGAAAATATGCGCCAAATAGCCTCATTGCTGCTTACATAGCGACCCATCTGATAGTGAGACACTTCATCATTTGTGTTTGTTACTGCGAACATGGCCATGTCGCTACCTTTGTTAACATATTTACATATGTACTTTATGGATTTCACAGAGTTACAAAATTCCACTTTGATGTGAACTTCAAAAGTTTTGGACAATATAGGCGAGAACGGCACAATCCAAGGATTGTCTACATGAAAATCTTGTCCTTTTACCTTGACATCTACAGAT
>NW_026089622.1:15492735-15505338 GCF_024586455.1 Bactrocera neohumeralis | reverse complement strand
AACTTCTTCATCTTATCGAAGTTGATATAAAGCCATAACGGCAGTGCATTTGGAAGAATTCGACAATCTTATATTCAGGTATAAAGTCGATTTTCTTGTATATACACATTTAGCAGTCGATATTGAGTTGCTTCAAATCACTAACATCAAATATTTAAGTTAATTAGCCTTCTTCATCTTATCGAGGTTGACATAAAGCCATAACGGCGGCAGGAAGCATTTGTAGCTTTTCTTGTATATACACATTTAGCTGTCGATATTGAGTTGCTTTAATTCATTAATTTAACATATTTAAGTTAATTAACCTTCTTCATCTTACCGAAGTTGACATAAAGCCATAACGGCAGTGCATTTGGAAGAATTCGACAATCTTATATTCAGGTATAAAGTCGATTTTCTTGTATATACACATTTAGCAGTCGATATTGAGTTGCTTTCAAATCATTAATTTAACATATTTAAGTTAATTAACCTTCTTCATCTTATCGAAGTTGACATAAAGCCATAACGGCAGTGCATTTGGAAGAATTCGACAATCTTATATTCAGGTATAAAGTCGATTTTCTTGTATATACACATTTAGCAGTCGATATTGAGTTGCTTTAATTCATTAATTTAACATATTTAAGTTAATTAACCTTCTTCATCTTACTGAAGTTGACATAAAGCCATAACGGCAGTGCATTTGGAAGAATTCGACAATCTTATATTCAGGTATAAAGTCGATTTTCTTGTATATACACATTTAGCAGTCGATATTGAGTTGCTTTAAATCATTAATTCAAATATTTAAGTTAATTAACCTTCTTCATCTTATCGAAGTTGACATAAAGCCATAACGGCAGTGCATTTGGAAGAATTCGACAATCTTATATTCAGGTATAAAGTCGATTTTCTTGTATATACACATTTAGCAGTCGATATTGAGTTGTTGCTTTAAATCATTAACATTAAATATTTAAGTTAATTAACCTTCTTCATCTTATCGAAGTTGACATAAAGCCATAACGGCAGTGCATTTGGAAGAATTCGACAATCATATATTCAGGTATAAAGTCGATTTTCTTGTATATACACATTTAACAGTCGGTATTGAGTTGCTTCAAATCATTAACATCAAATATTTAAGTTATTAACCTTCTTCATCTTACCCAAGTTAACATAAAGCCATAACGGCAGTGCATTTAGAAGAATTCGACAATCTTATATTCAGGTGTAAAGTCGATTTTCTTGTATATACACATTTAGTAGTCGATATTGAGTTGCTTCAAATCATTAACATCAAATATTAAAGTTTATTAGGCTTCTTCATCTTATCGAGATTGACATAAAGCCATAACGGCAGTGCATTTGGAAGAATTCGATAATCTTATATTCAGGTATACAGTCGATTTTCTTGTATATACACATTTAGTAGTCGATATTGAGTTGCTTCAAATCATTAACATCAAATATTAAAGTTTATTAGCCTTCTTCATCTTGCTGAAGTTGACATAAAGCCATAACGGCAATGCAGTTGGAAGAATTCGACAATCTTATTTTCAGGTATAAAGTCGATTTTCTTGCATATACACATTTAGCAGTCGGTGCTGAGTTGGTTCAAATCATTAACATCAAATATTTAAGTTAATTAGCCTTCTTCATCTTATCGAAGTTGACATAAAGCCAGAACGGCAGTGCATTTGGAAGAATTCGACAATCTTATATTCAGGTATAAAGTCGATTTTCTTGTATATACACATTTAACAGTCGGTATTGAGTTGCTTCAAGTCATTAACATCAAATATTTAAGTTAATTAGCCTTCTTCATCTTACCGAAGTTGACAAAAAACCATAACGGCAGTGCATTTGGAAGAATTCGACAATCTTATGTTCAGGTATAAAGTCGATTTTCTTGTATATACACATTTAGCAGTCAGTGTTGAGTTGGTTCAAATCATTAACATCAAATATTTAAGTTTATTAGCCTTCTTCATCTTATCGAAGTTGACAAAAAGCCATAACGGCAGTGCATTTGGAAAAATTCGACAATCTTATATTCAGGTATAAAGTCGATTTTCTTGTATATACACATTTGGCAGTCGATATTGAGTTGCTTCAAATCATTAACATCAAATATTTAAGTTAATTAGCCTTCTTCATCTTATCGAAGTTGACATAAAGCCATAACGGCAGTGCATTTGAAAGAATTCGACAATCTTATATTCAGGTATAAAGTCGATTTTCTTGTATATACACATTTAGCAGTCGATATTGAGTTGCTTCAAATCATTAACATCAAATATTTAAGTTAATTAACCTTCTTCATCTTATCGAAGTTGACATAAAGCCATAACGGTAGTGCATTTGGAAGAATTCGACAATCTTATATTTAGGTGTAAAGTCGATTTTCTTGCATATACACATTTAACAGTCGGTATTGAGTTGCTTCAAATCATTAACATCAAATATTTAAGTTAATTAACCTTCTTCATCTTACCCAAGTTGACATAAAGCCATAACGGCAGTGCATTTGGAAGAATTCGACAATCTTATATTCGGGTATAAAGTCGATTTTCTTGTATATACACATTTAACAGTCGGTATTGAGTTGCTTCAAATCATTTACATCAAATTCTTAAGTCATTAACCTTCTTCATCTTACCCAAGTTGACATAAAGCCATAACGGCAGTGCATTTGGAAGAATTCGACAATCTTATATTCAGGCATAAAGTCGATTTTCTTGTATATACACATTTAGCAGTCGATACTGAGTTGCTTCAAATCATTAACATCAAATATTAAAGTTTATTAGCCTTCTTCATCTTATCGAAGTTGACATAAAACCATAACGGCAGTGCATTTGGAAGAATTCGACAATCTTATATTCAGGTATAAAATCGATTTTCTTGTATATACACATTTAACAGTCGATATTGAGTTGCTTTAAATCATTAACATCAAATATTTAAGGTAATTAGCCTTCTTCATCTTATCCAAGTTGACATAAAGCCATAACGGCAGTGCATTTGGAAGAATTCTTCAATCTTATATTCAGGTATAAATTAAATTTTCTTGAACATACACAATTAGCGGTCAGTATTGAGTTGCTCCAAATCATTAACATCAAATATTTAAGTTAATTAACCATCTTCATCTTACCGAAGTTGACAAAAACAAATTTTGTATTCAGGTATAAAGTCGATTTTCTTGTATATACACATTTAGCAGTCGATATTGAGTTGCTTCAAATCATTAACATCAAATATTTAAGTTAATTAACCTTCTTCATCTTATCGAATTTGACATAAAGCCATAACGGCAGTGCATTTGGAAGAATTCGACGATCTTATATTCAGGTATAAAGTCGATTTTCTTGTATATACACATTTAGCAGTCGGTATTGAGTTGCTTTAAATCATTAGCTTAACTTTCTTGATCTTACCGAAGTTGACATTAAGCCATAACGGAAGTGCATTTGGAAGAATTCGACAATCTTATATTCAGCTATAAAGTCGATTTTCTTGTATATACACATTTAGCAGTCGATATTGAGTTGCTTTAAATCATTAGTTTAACATATTTAAGTTAATTAACCTTCTTCATCTTACTCAAGTTGACATAAAGCCATAACGGCAGAGCATTTGGAAGAATTCGACAATCTAATATTCAGGTATAAAGTCGATTTTCTTGTATATATACATTTAGCAGTCGGTATTGAGTTGTTTCAAATCATTGGCATCAAATATTTAAGTTAATTAGCCTTCTTCATCTTATCGATATTGACATAAAACCATAACGGCAGTGCATTTGAAAGAATTCGACAATCTTATATTCAGGTATAAAGTCGATTTTCTTGTATATACACATTTATCAGTCGATATTGAGTTGCTTTAATTCATTAATTTAACATATTTAAGTTAATTAACCTTCTTCATCTTATCGAAAATGACATAAAGCCATAACGGCAGTGCATTTGAAAGAATTCGACAATCTTATATTCGGGTATAAAGTCGATTTTCTTGTATATACACATTTAGCAGTCGATATATTGTTGCTTTAAATCATTAAATTAACATCTTTAAGTTAATTTACCTTCTTCAGCTTACTGAAGTAGACATAAAGCCATAACGGCAGTGCATTTGGAAAAATTCTACAATCTTATATTCAGGTATATAGTCGATTTTTTGTATATACACATTTAGCAGTCGATATTGAGTTGCTTCAAATCATTAACATCAAATATTTAAGTTAATTAGGCTTCTTCATCTTACCGAAGTTGACAAAAAGCCATAACGGCAGTGCATCTTTTATTCAGGTATAAAGTCGATTTTCTTGTATATACACATTTAGCAGTCGATATTTAGTTGCTTTCAATCATTAACATCAAATATTAAAGTTTATTAGCCTTCTTCATCTTATCGAAGTTGACATAAAGCCATAACGGCAGTGCATTTGAAAGAATTCGACAATCTTATATTCAGGTATAAAGTCGATTTTCTTGTATAAACACATTTTAGCAGTCGGTGTTGAGTTGCTTAAAATCATTAACATCAAATATTTAAGTTAATTAGCCTTCTTCATCTTGCTGAAGTTGACATAAAGCCATAACGGTAGTGCATTTGGAAGAATTCGACAATCTTATATTCAGGTATAAAGTCGATTTTCTTGTATATACACATTTAACAGTCGATATTGAGTTGCTTCAAATCATTAACATCAAATATTTAAATTAATTAGCCTTATTCATTTCACCGAAGTTGTCATAAAGCCCTAACGGCAGTGCATTTGAAGAATTCGATAATCTCATATTCAGGTAAAAAGTCGATTTTCTTGTACATACACATTTAGCAGTCGATATTGAGTTGCTTTAATTCATTAATTTCACATATTTAAGTTAATTAACCTTCTTCATCTTATCGGTAGACATAAAGCCATATTCAGGCATAAAGTGCATTTTATAATAATTCGACACTCTTATATTCCGGGTATAAAGTCGATTTTTCTTTCTTATACACATTTAGCAGTCAGAATTGAGTTGTAAATCATTAACATCAAATATTTAAGTTAATCGGCCTTCTTCATCTTACCCAAGTTGACAAAAAGCCATAGCAAGAGTGCATTTGGAACAATTCTTCAATCTTATATTCAGGTATAAAGTCGATTTTCTTGTATATACACATTTAACAGTCGGTATTGAGTTGCTTCAAATATTTAAGTTAATTAACCTTCTTCATCTTATCGAAGTTGACATAAAGCCATAACGGCAGTGCATTTGGAAGAATTCTACAATCTTATATTCAGGTATAAAGTCGATTTTCTTGTATATACACATTTAGCAGTCGGTGTTGAGTTTGTTCAAATCATTAACATCAAATATTTAAGTTCATTAGCCTTCTTCATCTTACCCAAGTTGACATAAAGCCAAAACGGCAGTGCATTTGGAAGAATTCGACAATCTTATATTCAGGTATAAAGTCGATTTTCTTGTATATACACATTTAGCAGTCGATATTGAGTTGCTTCAAATCATTAACATCAAATATTTAAGTTTATTAGCCTTCTTCATCTTATCGAAGTTGACATAAAGCCATAACGGCAGTGCATTTTGAAAAGAATTCGACAATCTTATATTCAGGTAAAGTCGATTTTCTTGTATATACACATTTAGCAGTCGATATTGAGTTGCTTCAAATCATTTATCAAATATTTAAGTTAATTAGCCTTCTTCATCTTATCGAAGTTGACATAAAGCCATAACGGCAGTGCATTTGGAAGAACTCGACAATCTTATATTCAGGTATAAAGTCGATTTTCTTGTATATACACATTTAGCAGTCGGTATTGAGTTGCTTCAAATCATTAGCATCAAATATTTAAGTA
This sequence comes from Bactrocera neohumeralis, assembly GCF_024586455.1. NCBI lineage: Eukaryota > Metazoa > Arthropoda > Insecta > Diptera > Tephritidae > Bactrocera > Bactrocera neohumeralis. The sequence goes on along the minus strand of NW_026089622.1, from coordinate 15,499,475 downwards.
AATTGGCCTTCTTCATCTTATCGAAGTTGACATAAAGCCATAACGGCAGTGCATTTGGAAGAGTTCGACAATCTTATATTCAGGCATAAAGTCGATTTTCTTGTATATACACATTTAACAGTCGGTACTGAGTTTGCTTCAAATCATTAACATCAAATATTTAAGTTAATTAGCCCTCTTCATCTTACCGAAGTTGACAAAAAGCCATAACGGCAGTGCATTTGAAAGAATTCGACAATCATATTCAAGTATAAAGTCGATTTTCTGGTATATACATTTTAGCAGTCGATATTGAGTTGCTTCAATCAAGCATCAAATATTAAAGTTTATTAGCCTTCTTCATCTTATCGAAGTTAACATAAAGCCATAACGGCAGTGCATTTGGAAGAATTCGACAATCTTTTATTCAGGTATAAAGTCGATTTTCTTGTATATAGACATTTAACAGTCGATATTGAGTAGCTTTAAATCATTAATTTAACATATTTTAGTTAATTAGCCTTCTTCATCTTGCTGAAGTTGACATAAAGCCATAACAGCAGTGCATTTGAAAGAATTCGGCAATATTATATTCAGGTATAAAGTCGATTTCCTTGTATTTACCCAATTTAGCAGTCTTAATTGAGTTGCTTCAAATCATTAACGTCAAATATTTAAGTTAATTAGCCTTCTTCATCTTATCGAAGTTGACATAAAGCCATAACGGCAGTGCATTTTAAAGAATTCGACAATCTTATATTCAGGTATAAAGTCGATTTTCTTGCACATACACATTTAGCAGTCAGAATTGAGTCGCTTCAAATCATTAACACTAAAATTAGGGTAATTAGCCTTCTACATCTTACCATTCATAAAGCCATCTGGGGATTTGGGAAGAATTCGACAACATATTCAGTATAAAGTCGATTTTCTTGTATACACATTTAGCAGTCGGTGTTGAGTTGTTTCAAATCATTAACATCAAAATTTAAGCACTAGCCTTTCTTCATCTTACTGAAGCGACAAAAAGCTATAACGGCAGTGCATTTTGAGATTCGACAATTTAAATCATTAAAGTCAAATTTTTTTATTACACATTCGGCAGTCAGGTATTGAGTTGCTTCAAATCATTAAAATCAAATAAAGAAATTCTTCATCTTATCCATAAAGCCCGCAACGGCAGTGCATTTGGAAAGAATTCTACAATCTTATATTCAGGTATATAGTCGATTTTCTTGTATATACACATTTAGCAGTCGGTGTTGAGTTGTTTCAAATCATTAACATCAAATATTTGTTTATTAGCCTTCTTCAAGTCTTATCGGTTGACATAAAGCCATAACGGCAGTGCATTTAGAAAAATTCGACAATCTTATATTCAGGTATGCAGACGATTTTCTTGTATACACACATTTAATAGTCGGTATTGAGTTGCTTCAAATCATTAACATCAAATATTTAAGTTAATTAGCCTTCTTCATCTTATCGAAGTAGACATAAAGCCATAACGGCAGTGCATTTGAAAGAATTCGACAATCATATATTCAGGTATATAGTCGATTTTCTTGTATATACACATTTAGCGGTCGATATTGAGTTGCTTTCAATCATTAACATCAAATATTAAAGTTTATTAGCCTTCTTCATCTTAATCGAAGTTGACATAAAGCCATAACGGCAGTGCATTTGGAAGAATTCGACAATCTTATATTCAGGTATAAAGTCGTTTTTCTTGTATATGCACATTTAGCAGTCGATATTGAGTTGCTTAAAATCATTAACATCAAATATTTAAGTTAATTAACCTTCTTCATCTTGCTGAAGTTGACATAAAGCCATAACGGCAGTACATTTGGAAGAATTCCACAATCTTATATTCAGGTATAAAGTCGATTTTCTTGTATATACACATTTAGCAGTCGATATTGAGTTGCTTCAAATCATTAACATCAAATGTTTAAGTTAATTAGCCTTCTTGATCTTATCGAAGTAGACATAAAGCCATAACGGCAGTGCATTTGAAAGAATTCGACAATTTTATATTCAGGTATAAAGTCGATTTTCTTGTATATACACATTTAGCAGTCGGTATTGAGATGCTTCAAATCATTAACATCAAATGTTTAAGTTAATTAGCCTTCTACATCTTATCGAAGTTGACATAAAGCCATAACGGCAGTGCATTTGGAAGAATTCGACAATCTTATATTCAGGTATAAAGTCGATTTTCTTGTATATACACATTTAGCAGTCGGTGCTGAGTTGCTTCAAATCATTAGCATCAAATATTTAAGTAAATTAGCCTTCTTCATCTTATCGAAGTTGACATAAAGCCATAACGGCAGTGCATTTGGAAGAATTCGACAATCTTATATTCAGGTATAAAGTCGATTTTCTTGTATATACACATTTAGCAGTCGGTGTTGAGTTGCTTCAAATCATTAACATCAAATATTTAAGTTAATTAGCCTTCTTCATCTTATCGAAGTTGACATAAAGCCATAACGGCAGTGCATTTGGAAGAATTCGACAATCTTATATTCAGGTATAAAGTCGATTTTCTTCTATATACACATTTAACAGTCGGTATTGAGTTGCTTCAAATCATTAACATCAAATATTTAAGTTAATTAGCCTTCTTCATCTTATCGAAGTTGACATAAAGCCATAACGGCAGTGCATTTGGAAGAATTCGACAATCTTATATTCAGGTATAAAGTCGATTTTCTTGTATATACATTTAGCAGTCGATGTTGAGTTGCTTCAAATCATTAACATCAAATATTAAAGTTAATTAGCCTTCTTCATCTTATCGAAGTTGACATAAAGCCATAACGGCAGTGCATTTGGAAGAATTCGACAATCTTATATTCAGGTATAAAGTCGATTTTCTTGTATATACACATTTAGCAGTCGGTGTTGAGTTGCTTCAAATCATTAACATCAAATATTAAAGTTTATTAGCCTTCTTCATCTTATCGAAGTTGACATAAAGCCATAACGGCAGTGCATTTGGAAGAATTCGACAATCTTATATTCAGGTATAAAGTCGATTTTCTTGTATATGCACATTTAGCAGTCGGTGCTGAGTTGCTTCAAATCATTAACATCAAATATTTAAGTTAATTAGCCTTCTTCATCTTATCGAAGTTGACATAAAGCCATAACGGCAGAGCATTTGGAAGAATTCGACAATCTTATATTCAGGTATAAAGTCGATTTTCTTGTATATACACATTTAACAGTCGGTATTGAGTTGCTTCAAATCATTAGCATCAAATATTTAAGTTTATTAGCCTTCTTCATCTTATCGAAGTTGACATAAAGCCATAACGGCACTGCATTTGGAAGAATTCGACAATCTTATATTCAGGTATAAAGGCGATTTTCTTGTATATACATATTTAGCAGTCGGTGTTGAGTTGCTTCAAATCATTAACGTAAATATTCAAGTTAATTAGCGCTTATTCATCTTATCGAGATTGACATAAGCCACCAACGGCAGTGCATTTGGAAAAATTCGACAATCTTATATTCAGAAAAAGTCGATTTTCTTGTATATACATTTAACTTAGTCGATATTGAGTTGCTTCAAATCACTAAAATCTAATATTATAGTTTATTTGCCTTCTTCATCTTACCCAAGTTGACATAAAACCATAACGGCAGTGCATTTGGAAGAATTCGGCAATCTTATATTCAGGAAAAAAGTCGATTTTCTTGTATATACACGTTTAGCAGTCGATATTGAGTTGCTTCAAATCATTAACATCAAATATTTAAGTTAATTAGCTTTATTCATCTTATCGAAGTTGACATAAAGCCATAACGGCAGTGCATTTGGAAGAATTCGACAATCTTATATTCAGATATAAAGTCGATTTTCTTGTATATACACATTTAGCAGTCGATGTTGAGTTGCTTCAAATCATTAACATCAAATATTTAATTTAATTAGCCTTCTTATCTTATCGAAGGTGACATAAAGCCATAACGGCAGTGCATTTGGAAGAATTCGACAATCTTATATTCAGGAAAAAGTCGATTTTCTTGTATATACACATTTAGCAGTCGATATTGAGTTGCTTTAATTCATTAATATCAAATATTAAAGTAAATTAGCCTTCTTCATCTTATCGAAGTTGACATAAAGCCATAACGGCAGTGCATTTGGAAGAATTCGACATTGATCTTATATTCCCAGGTATAAAAAGACGATTTTTGTATATACACATTTCAGATCGATGTTGAGTTGCTTCAAATCATTAATTTAACATATTTAAGTTAAATAACCTTCTTCATCTTACCCAAGTTGACATAGAGCCATAACGGCAGTGCATTTGGAAAATTCGACAATCTTATATTCAGGTATAAAGTCTATTTTCTTGTATATACACATTTAGCAGTCGGTGTTGAGTTGCTTTAAATCATTAACATCAAATGTTTAAGTTAATTAACCTTCTTCATCTTACCCAAGTTGACATAAAGCCATAACGGCAGTGCATTTGGAAGAATTCGACAATCTTATATTCAGGTATAAAGTCGATTTTCTTGTATATACACATTTAGAAGTCGATATTGAGTTGCTTTAATTCATTAATTTAACATATTTCAGTTAATTAACCTTCTTCATCTTACTGAAGTTGACATAAAGCCATAACGGCAGTGCATTTAGAAGAATTCTACAATCTTATATTCAGGTATAAAATCGATTTTCTTGTATATACACATTTAACAGTCGGTGTTGAGTTGCTACAAATCATTAACATCAAATATTTAAGTTAATTAACCTTCTTCATCTTACCCAAGTTGACATAAAGCCATAACGGCGGTGCATTTGGAAGAATTCGGCAATCTTATATTCAGGTATAAAGACGATTGTCTTGTATATACACATTTAGCAGACGGTGCTGAGTTGTTTCAAATCATTAGCATCAAATATTTAGGTTAATTAGCTTTCTTCATCTTATCGAAGTTGACATAAAGCCATAACGGCAGTGCATTTGGAAAATTTCGACAATCTTATATTCAGGTATGAAGTCGATTTTCTTGTATATACATATTTAGCAGTCGATATTGAGTTGCTTCAAATCACTAACATCAAATATTTAAGTTAATTAACCTTCTTCATCTTATCGAGGTTGACATAAAGCCATAACGGCAGTGCATTCGGAAGAATTCGACAATCTTATATTCAGGTATAAAGTCGATTTTCTTGTATATACACATTTAGCAGTCGATATTGAGTTGCTTTAATTCATTAATTTAACATATTTAAGTTAATTAACCTTCTTCATCTTACCCAAGTTGACATAAAGCCATAACGGGTGTGCATTTGGAAGAATTCGACAATCTTATATTCAGATATAAGGTCGATTTTCTTGTATATACACATTTAGCAGGTCGGTATTGAGTTGCTTCAAATCATTAACATCAAATATTTAATTTAATTAGCCTTCTTCATCTTATCGAAGGTGACATAAAGCCATAACAGCAGCGCATTTGGAAGAATTCGACAATCTTATATTCAGGTAAAAAGTAAATTTTCTTGTATATACATTTAGCAGTCGATGCTTGAGTTGCTTCAAATCATTAACATCAAATATTTAAGTTAATTAGCCTTCTTCATCTTATCGAAGTTGACATAAAGCCATAACGGCCGTGCATTTGAAAGAATTCGACAATCTTATATTCAGGTATAAAGTCGATTTTCTTGTATATACACATTCAGCAGTCGGAATTGTGTTGCTTCATATCATTAACATCAAATATTAAAGGTTGTTAGCCTTCTTCATCTTATCGAAGTTGACATAAAGCCATAACGGCAGTGCATTTGGAAGAATTCGACAATCTTATATTCAGATATAAAGTCGATTTTCTTGTATATACACATTTAGCAGTCGGTGTTGAGTTGCTCCAAATCACTATCATCAAATATTTAAGTTTATTAGCCTTCTTCATCTTACTGAAGTTGACATAAAGCCATAACGGCAGTGCATTTGGAAGAATTCGACAACCTTATATTCAGGTATACAGTCGATTTTCTTGTATAAACACATTTAGCTGTCGATACTGAGTTGCTTTAATTCAATAATTTAACATATTTAAGTTAATTAGCCTTATTCATCTTACCCAAGTTGACATAAAGCTATAACGGCAGTGCATTTGGAAGAATTCGACAATCTGATATTCAGGTATAAAGTCGACTTTCTTGTATATACATATTTAGCAGTCGATATTGGTTTATTTTAAATCGTTAGTGCAACATATTTAAGTTAATTAAGTTGCTTGACATAAAGCCATAACGGCAGTGCATTTGGAAGAATTCGACAATCTTATATTCAGGTATAAAGTCGATTTTCTTGTATATACACATTAAGCTGTCGATATTGAGTTGCTTTAATTCATTAATTTAACATATTTAAGTTAATTAACCTTCTTCATCTTACCCAAGTTGACATAAAGCCATAATGGCAGTGCATTTGGAAGAATTCGATAATCTTATATTCAGGTATAAAGTCGATTTTCTTGTATATACACATTTAGCAGTCGATACTGAGTTGCTTTAATTCATTAATTTAACATATTTAAGTTAATTAACCTTCTTCATCTTACCCAAGTTGACATAAAGCCATAACGGCAGTGCATTTGGAAGAATTCGACAATCTCATATTCAGGTATAAAGTCTATTTTCTTGTATATACACATTTAGCAGTCGATATTGAGTTGCTTTAATTCATTAATTTAACATATTTAAGTTA